>NW_012136969.1:3009778-3011455 GCF_000956105.1 Propithecus coquereli | reverse complement strand
CTTGGCTTGAGATTCTTTTGAGTTGTAATGTTTCACCTGTCATATTTTATAGGTACAGTGGATTGTAAGCTAAAACCCCTAAACCATCCCTGCCACCAAGATTTACACATTTGGTGACCTCAAGGCATCTGTTTGCATGAGGGACTGAGGAATATTTAGGAGAATCATCATCTGAGGCATAAAAGCTTGGTCCAATAAACAAAGCCTTGGACAAGAGGAATGATGGTGTCTGTCACTTGGACTGCTTCCCCAGCCCAGCGCCAAGAGCTCATCATGACAGAGACAGAGGGGCCACAAGAACTAAAGAATGGCTTTCACTAAATACTCTGAAGCGACAAGATATAAAGAGCTCTGGTTTGATGCTCACATGACAAGATAATACATCATACGAAGGGAGAATAGGTGATGGGGCACCTCAACAACCCCTGCATATCAGCAGCACACCTGCAGGACAGCACAAGGCCAAGGAGATTAAGTAGAGTCAGGAAAGGAGTACACTTCTGATACCTGGCAGGAGGTACCAATGTGCAACTGCAGGGGCAGCAAACATCATAGGAAAAAAAGACAGGTGCCACATGGCAGTGGCTAGAATGCATTAGTTAGCTCACAAGACACATGCTTTGGGGACTCCAAGAATAAACTTGGGAGGGGGACATTTATGAGAGAGATAGAGGTCCTATATTCATAGGCAAGGGTAAAAGTCATGAAATTCTGATTACTCTCGTTATTAGTCATATTTTATTTTATATCTATCTTACTATCAAATCCATGCTATTTTCATGTGTGTTAATGTGTTAAATGAGATTATTTAGTTAATCAGAAAGCAATTATGAAGCATCTACTATGTATCTAATAGTATGCTAAGAATTTGAGACACACAGAAAAAAACATAACAGGGGGCATATGATCTTGCTAACATATGGAATAATTTGTGATGAATTCAACACAGGGTATAATTAAGGGGATAAAGGTGCCATACAGTCTATGATTGCTCTAAGAGTTTCAAGAAGTACTAGACAAAAATGGATCTGAAACATAAGGTACAGTGTCAGAAAAGGCAAGACTTGCACTGACCTTGAAAAATCAACAAAGCTTTTTTTCTGATAATAAATTAATATAGAATCATTATAAAGAATTTAGAAAAGACATTTTAAAATAAAGAATGTTTTAACTGCCCACAACTATTAGTAATATTAAAAGATAAAAAATAAAATGTTTTTACCTAGGAAAACAATATAAGTGAAAGTAGGGACAAAGTAATCTAATAGTACACATAAATAAACACAATCCCCAATAGAATGACTGTATGTAAATTTAATTCAGATAAATATTTCTAAGCAAAAGTCTTTGAAAAAAACCTTGTGCTACATCATAGTCCACATGGTGAAATTAATTTATCAAGAGCACCATGATTTCCTGGTGCTCTGACTCCTACCACATTCAACCACTGCCTTAGCTCAAACCCAGTACAGAAGGAATCTATTTTGGAATCATCTTCCGAATGTTCTTTCAAGTATTGCTGTACATTACCAGGCATCAAGAGGACACTCTACTACCTGTCAATGATGATGATGATTACACAGCTGCCTTCCTGAAACTGAAATGGAAATTCTGCAGAATGGATGAGCCATTACTAAGGCCCTCAGAAATCAATTCTCCAAATAGAAATATTTCACA
>NW_012136969.1:3007440-3009728 GCF_000956105.1 Propithecus coquereli | reverse complement strand
GATGCAGAGAAAATGACCTGAGATAACACAGAAATGTGCCTGGGGTAATGGGGTTACCTGAAATATTAACTCTCCTATGCTTTCATTTCTGATTTCTATAACCTTTCCTCCCCTCAAAATCCAAAATGGTGGGTACATTTAGAACAAAATCATGTGTAAAAAATATTCTATGTCCTTCTATGTCTCATCTTAAATCCTGAATCAGAGACCGTGTCTTGTGAAAAACATGCTGAAGCCAGACTATAATTTAATCATAGAAAATAAACAAAAAGGAAGAATTAAATAACACACTCCACTTCCCTTCTTTTACTTTTTTAGACAATAGAAGCACAACTAAAAGAGCATCTGAAAAACAAAGATATTCACACTCTCAGTTTGAGGTTCTGCTTTCTACTCCATTTGTAACCTTGACTTACCCTGAGGCTCCAAGTCAGTCAAGTTCTTTGGCCTGAAGAGATGAAACAGCAACAAATAAGAATGGAAGGGAAAGAGACAGACTAGAAGGAGAAGAAAAGGAAAAAGATGCCAACATTTTAAATGAGAGACTCTACTGCAACCTGTACCTTCTTTCCTTTCAGTGACAATTATACCTCACATTTAAATAGAACTTTAATATTTTTTTTCAAAGCATTTTCACATCTATTATTATTGCCAATCTGTCCTCTTAATTCCAGGCAAGTAGTATGGAAGGTACAAATCATAAGGCGTCATCTGACAAAAAAGAACTGGTGGGCTTGTGAACCCAACTTCATTGTAGGGTTCAAAGTATTTTAAGCTTTTTAATTTGAAGAATGAAGAATTATAAAATATGAAGAATATAAAATTTTTCAAAATTTGGTTTCCTTACCTGAAATTGGCATGCACATTTCAAACCATCTCCGTCTTCTTTACAGACTCCTCCATATTTACAGGATGATTCATCACAAACTCTTACATCAGACTCCCTCACGTTTAATTCTGCAAAAGAGGAAAAATTGTTTCACATATACACTTGGCTTTTTGGATCCAAAGGTACATATGGAAATAAAAGAAAAATCCTTAAAATGTGTTGAATATCCCATTCACAAGTATAATAAATAAGACATAATATACAAAAAGTTCTATAAGACACAAATGTTCAATAATCCCCAAAGAAAATTCTGTGTAATAATATACCTAAATGTAACCCAAACCAAAATAAAAATCAAAATTTCCAGATTTAATATAATTTCCAAAAGTAAATCTATAGAATTCTTCTGTTTTGGCCTACCAAGACCTTAAGGTAATAATCTTACTATTTCTCACTTAACATTTTAGATTATTTTTCTAGTGAGCAAACTGTTTTTAAGGGTAACAAATAAGAATAACTAAAAGTAATCTTAATTCTTTTAGTACTCAGAATAAATTTCAGGTGATCATTATGTAGTCTAAACTATTTTAACTACAAAATAATAGTGAACTTGAATTTCATACAATGATATATGTGGAGCATTTGTGTACACAGAATTAAAGAGATTCAAAATCTTATTAGACTTAAAACTCTACATAAACTGATTTGACTTGATTCTACCACAGCAAGCAGAGTCAATCAACAATACTAGAATCCTGTGGTCATTTTGTTCCTGCTCCAACACTGTCAGTCTTGCTCTGGAAGCATCAAATTAAACTTTCTCAGAAACCAAATAAATTGCTTCAAGGTTAGTGTGAAGTAAAGCTGTCAATCACATGGAATTGGGTGGAAATCACTGCAATGTAATTTTTCTACTCTTCGCATTGGGAATGAGAGCTACAACAAATGCACTTATGTAAAGATAAACAAATGACTGTTTTTCACTCAGTGGCGTGATGAACACATGGGTCTGGGAACGAGGCCTAGTTTACTTTTGATTCTGTCGTTCAATAGCTGAGAGACTCTGTGAAGATAGCAAGGTCTCCTACATCTCTAGATCACACAACAGATCTCAGGGAGCACTTTTCCATCAATCCCCCAATCCTGATTGTTTTCTATTTCTAGATTTCAAAGCAGGACTCGGTAGACCAAGGCAAGGAGATTCTAAGTCTAGTGATAACTGTCCTAGTGACATTTCATAGCCTGTCTCTGCTTCACTGCTCTGCAATGGTGTGTTAGGTCTCCTACTCCCAGGTGACCCTCTGAGGAGCTGGCAGTATAGTACCTGAATACCCAAGGAGTTGACAGTACTTATCTGAGTAACCACTGTGAACCAAGCACTGCACTAGGGCAAGCATCCATCTATGTGGGTTTCAAAAAAATGTTTTTCATTTCCTTAAATGACCTCAGGTTCACAGAA
>NW_012136969.1:2993706-2994950 GCF_000956105.1 Propithecus coquereli | reverse complement strand
GAAAGTAAACTTTACTTAATATTTCATGATACAAAACCAAAAGCAGTTTACATTAATATTAAAAAGCATCAACAGCAGAGATGACTAAAACTTCTCTAAGCTATATTTAACAAAAGAAATTTCACATATGCCACACAATTATCTGACTCTGATATTTTTCATTCCATTCTGCATGCTACTGCCAACCACCCTTTGTTAAGCAACACTTTGCTCCTGTCAATCCTCCACCCCCACACCTGAGATCTTTCCCTGCTGCCTACTTCCATTTTAAATACCTGTGTCAGGACACATCAGGCAAGGTGACAGGGAGGACAACTACTGCAGGATCAGATAGAAGAAAAGACCTGGATCCCAAGTTGAGTATTCAAGGCTCCCAGGGTCATCTCCAAAGGCAGCACTCTCTCCCCCATTCCTGTTTCCAATCTCTAAGATTCTGACACTAGCTTGGCAAACTTGTGTTTCCCTCTCACAGACTCAGAAACTGAATTTTTTACAATGCAGTCATTAAAAATGATGAAAAGTCTTTACATTTCCTGACATGATACATCAAGTTTTTATAAAAGGCAGATTTTCTTAAATGTATAAAACAACTATTTTAATGCCTATTTAAAAATCTGAATGGTATATACACCAAAATACAAACCACAGTTATCTCTTGGTGAAATTTAAGACTTTATTCATTATCCTGTATCTTTCTGAATTATGTAGGTTTTAGAATGACCTTGTATTACTTTTAAAATCAGATGAAACAAGTATATGCATTTAAGAACCTTGAAAATATTATGCTAAGTCAAGAAAGAAGCCAGGCACAAAAGGCCACATATTGTATGATTCCATTTATATTATATGAAACATCCAGAATAAGTAAATCCATAGAGACAGAAAGTCTCTATGTGGTTGCCAGGAGACGGGGGTGAGGAGTAGTGGAACCAACTGTTAACAGGTACAGAAATTCTTTTGGGGGTGATGAAAATGTTCTGCAATTAAACAGAAGACGGTGATCATGGCTGCACAATATAGTTAATGTATAAAAATCACTGAATTATACAGTTTAAAACGGTGAATCTTATGTTATGAGAATTATCTCAATAAAAACTAGAAACATGGGAGGCCGAGGCAGGCGGATCATTTGAGCTCAGGAGTTCGAGACCAGACTGAGCAAGAGCGAGACCCCGTCTCCACTAAAAAATAGAAAGAAATTATCTAGACAACTAAAAATATATATATATAAAAAATTAGCCGAG
>NW_012136969.1:2991295-2993656 GCF_000956105.1 Propithecus coquereli | reverse complement strand
TAAACACAATCCCCAATAGAATGACTGTATGTAAATTTAATTCAGATAAATATTTCTAAGCAAAAGTCTTTGAAAAAAACCTTGTGCTACATCATAGTCCACATGGTGAAATTAATTTATCAAGAGCACCATGATTTCCTGGTGCTCTGACTCCTACCACATTCAACCACTGCCTTAGCTCAAACCCAGTACAGAAGGAATCTATTTTGGAATCATCTTCCGAATGTTCTTTCAAGTATTGCTGTACATTACCAGGCATCAAGAGGACACTCTACTACCTGTCAATGATGATGATGATTACACAGCTGCCTTCCTGAAACTGAAATGGAAATTCTGCAGAATGGATGAGCCATTACTAAGGCCCTCAGAAATCAATTCTCCAAATAGAAATATTTCACACGAAGAAGCACTCATAAGAGTTGCTCAAAACAAAAATATTTTTCCCCGGTTGCAAATCTGCCCAACAATTCTCTAAATGTAAAAACTTGTCTCGTATTTCATTAACATTGCAAAGCTCAGAAACAGTACACACTAGAGAAAGGAACCCTGCTTGCTATGAACCTAAGCTGCCAAAATTCCCAACTCTTGGCACCACTAACTAGGTTCAGGCTGCAGTTCAGAATGAGACCCAGCAGCCTTCCAGAATGATATGACTTTTCTACCACCCTTCCATTAAACCAAAGGTAGTTTCTTGGGATCTTGTGAGTTAACTTTACATTTAATTCCCTAACACAATCACTAAAAGGAAAATGAGTCAAATAAGCAGCAATCTCCAAGATCTCAGGACATTACTGCAGCTATTTTTCCATTTCAACAGAGGGACCTAAATATTCTAACTTCAAGTTTATGGCAAGTTATGGCTCAAAATAGGGGCCCCTCCTTCAATGCCTTATCCTCCAGCAAGCCTGGCTTCCTCCTCTTCCTATTAAAAATCTTTTTCTTCAAGGTCAATGCAACCTCTTATTCTAAAGATTCAATAGCTTTTTTCTTACGTCTTCCTTAGCTCTTTTCTTGACCTTTCTATAGCAGTAGACACTCCTGGCCTCCCTTTCTAACTCAAAGGTTTCATTATCCCTCCAACTCGCTGACTTCTCATTTATTCAATCCTTTTTCATTCTCCTACTGCCTAGTTCGTGTCAACAGCACTCTTCTGATTTATCTCTAACTTAATCAACCATCCAGATTAAAGTGTGCTGCTCTCTGTAAAACCTACAGACCTATGCCTATGGCACAAAGAATTCTCAAGGCTACTGGACCACTCTCTGGAACACCCACGAACACTTTAGCTCTAACCAGGCAGTTGTTGGGCTGAAGTCAGTTATATGCTACCCAGCCTAAGTATGCCAACTCTATTTGTTGCTGGAATTATGTGATTTCAACAATTCATATGAATGAAAATAAATTGTTTAGAAATTGTATGAAAACTAAATTGAAAGACTTGAATAAGGTGAGCTGCTTTAAAAAAAAAAAACTGCAGCTGCATTTAGAATTCTGCATCCACAAGTCTAAATTCCTTTTTAAAGGGATTAAAACTGGAACTTGTAATCAATGCATTGTTAATGTGGTTTATTCAATAAAGAGGAAAAAAGAAAAATCTGGGCCCTCTTTCAAAACATCATTTGATAATTATGTATTTATGTGTTTTTAAGTTAAAATAAAATGTATTTGCATTTATAAATCATTTTTGTGACTTCCCCACTTTCAATAACTTTCTCAATTAACCAACTACCTACCATAATCTTATGCGACCAAGACAAGAGGGTTCCTACTGTATATAAAAATGTTCTGCCTTCAGCCATTCCGATATGTCATCTCGTCTTGCTCAATCTCTTGCATTCTCAACCACACCCACTATTTCAAGTCTTCAAACCTGGTTTTCCCAACCTTATTAGAGCCATGTCATCTGCTTTTGCCAGTCTTCAGAGCACTCCTGGGCAAAGTCCTATAAATCAATATTCTCTAAGGCCTTATTTACATGTGGAAATCTTTAGTTGATCTATTCCTTATCAACTCCCAAAAGGACATGCTCAAACTCTTACCTTGTTCTTAAAAAAAAAAAATTTCAATGAATTTATACTCATTGTTTAGATTTTAATGGTATTTGGGAAAACCTGCCCTTTTTCAGAAAAGCACACCAATTCAATCCACAAGAGCTGGATGGTTTCCTAAAACAAGCCAAATTTGTTCCTGAACCTGTATCCAACTGCCTGTGAAACAGTGCCATGATCTCTATACTGAAAACAGTGAAAATATTTAAAATATTTAAACATTTAAAATACCCCACACCAGGAAATGGTGTGATACAGCCATGGAATATTATATAGCTATTTAAAGATGAATATTATGTAACATGGAAATATG
>NW_012136969.1:2975612-2981346 GCF_000956105.1 Propithecus coquereli | reverse complement strand
GAGTAGCTGGGACTACAGGCATGCACCACCATGCCCAGCTAATTTTTTCTATGTAATTTTAGTTGGCCGATTAATTTCTTTCTAATTTTAGTAGGGGTGAGGTCTCGCTCTTGCTCAGGCTGGTCTCGAACTCCTGAGCTCAAATAATCCGCCCGCCTCCCAGAGTGCTAGGATTACAGGTGTGAGCCACCGCACCCGGCCCAGATTTTCAATAGTTAACAACCAATGCAACTTTTTAAAACACTGTCCACATCCTCTCAATTCTTCCCATTTCCACTTTTATCTTTCACCATGCAGCCAGTCTCTTCCTTTCGCAATTCCATTTTCACCAATTCCAGACTTTGCTTTCTAAAACCACAATGTCACTCAAGCCGTTTAAAAGCTTCCTGTTGTCTTTAGAGCAAATGCCAAACCTTCAGATCAGCCTTGAAGGCCTTCCACTAATATAGGGGCAACGTGTAACTCATCTCCTGCCTTAATCCCCACAACCTAGTACTCCCAAAGTTTCCCTTCTCTTTTCCACCTTTGTGCCTTCGAAGACATTCCCTCAGCCTAGAATACCCTTCCCAACTCTCCTCAGTTTCTGTGTTCATTCAGTCATTAATCCACCCCACAAATAAATAGGTAATGGGTACCTAACTTTGTGCCAAACACCAATCTAGGCACTGTCGAAACAACGGTGAACAGAACATACAAAAATCCCTACCTTCTTGGATTCACATAAAGGAGATAGATAATAAGCAAAATGGACAGTAGGTTACACAGGAAAAGGTGCTTTGGAGCAAGAAAAAAGCATGAAGGAAGGTTAGGGTGGGACAGACACCAAGGGAATGGAAGGTGGAGAAAGCTGCAATGTTAAGGCATCATTGAAGGTGACATTACAGCAGAGACTTGAAGGAGCTGAGGGGATAAATAACTGGCACAGAAGGTTCCAGGCAAAAGGAACATCCACAGCAAAGGCCTCAGGCAAAAATGTGCCTGGTGTTTCAAGTCGATGTTCTACTATCCCCATACAGCCCAGCTCCAGTGCCACTTAACCTGCGAAACCGCTTTTGATTCCTACAAATCAGAACTATTCGTTCCTGTGACACTTTATCTGTATCTTCTTTAGGGCACCTTATACAGTGGAAGCCCTCTTTTTGAACATGTAACAGAGTGATCACTGATCAATTAATCAAAAGTCAGTTAAGGCAAGAAATCATTTTAAAATGATCCATATTTTAACTTCAAACATATAAACATACATTCACTTCCCGATGTAGCACCAAGATCTTTGAGTATAGTCTGCCGAATGCAGCTCCCCACTTTCTTGGATAAACCACACCCATAATCCATTATCTACCATATCCATTTTCCTTTCCTTTTAAGTAGAAGAGGGACTTAAAAATACTTGCAATGTTTTCTGGGAAATCCTTCCAAAAATTTACAGGGTTTCCCCACTCTATTTCAGTTGTCTCCACAATCTAATTCATTCAAAGGCAATTCTTTCAGCTTCTTGCCTCTATCAAGTCTTTCCAAAGCATTTCATAAAAACAACTCTTTGTGCATTCCTACTTCATCGATTTCGGCAAGATTTATTAAGTTATACTCACAAGCAGCACTGGTATAAATAAGTTTGAAAACAAACACAACTGACTCTTTCTTGGCGAGCAGAGCAATCAAATGATACATAGGCAACTAGAGCTAATAATCGACACAGGCAACTAGAGCTAACCTACCAGTTTGAGCATCTGTATGCTTGCTGAGGGAACTGGTGAGTAATGGTTAACTAGGAATGGTTAATCCAAGATGTCAAAATCAAGCCCAGAAAAAGAAGTGAAAAGACATTTCTCCAAACTAGACACATTAATATAAAATGGATAATAAGTACATGAAAAGATGCTTAATGTTAGTCATTAGAGAAATGCAAATCAAAACCACATTGCTATCAAACAATCTGATTTAAAAATGGGCAAAAGATCTGAATAGACATTTCTTGAAAGAAGACATACAAATAACCAACAGGTATATGAAAAAATGCTCAACATCATTAGCCATCAGAGAAATGCAAACTAAAACCACAACAAGATATCATCTGACCCCAGTTAAAATGGCTTTTATCAAAAAGACAAGCAATTACAAATGTTGGTGAGGATACAGAGAAAAGGGAACCTTGTATACTGTTGGTAGGAATGCAAATTAGTGCAACCACTATGGAAAAGAGTATGGAGGTTCCTCAAAAAACTAAAAATAGAACTACTATATGACCCAGCAATCCCACTGCTAGATATATATCCAAAAGAAAGGAAATCAATGTATTGAAAAGATAACTGCACTCCCACATTTACTGCAGCACTATTCACAATAGCCAAGATTTGGAGTAAACCTAAATGTCCATCAACAGATAAATGGATAAAGAAATTATGGTACATATATACGATGGTATATTATACAGCCATGAAAAAGAATGAAATTCTGTCATGTGCAACCACATGGATGAACTGGAAAACATGTTAAGTGAAATAAACCAAGCACAGAAAGACAAATCCTTGCGTGTTCTTGCTCATATGTGGGAGCTACTTATTAAAAACAATTGATGTCATGGAGACAGAGAGTAGAATGATGGTTACCAGAGGCTGAGAAGGGTAGCGGGGAGGGGAGGATAAAGTAGAGATGGTTAATGGGTACAAAAACATAGTTAGATAGATAGAATGAACAATATTTGATGGCACAACAAAATGACCATGGTCAACAATAAGTTAAGATATGCTTTAAAATAACTGAAAGAATGGAACTGGAACATTCCCAACACAAAGAAATGATAAATGCTTGAGATGATGGGTACCCCAGTTACCTTGATTTGATTAATACACATTGCATGCCTGTATCAAAACATCACACGTACCCTATAAACATAGACAACTATTATGTATCCATAATAATTAAAAATAAAAAAAATTTTTAAAAAACATCGATATACAACTTCGCACTCACTAGGATGACCATAACCAAAAACACAGACAACAAGTGTTGGAGAGCATGTGGACAAACTGGAACCCTCATACATTGCTAGTGGGAATGTGAAATGGTGCAGCCATTTCGGAAAACAATTTGGCAATTCCTCAAAATATTAAACATAGAGTTACCATGTGACCTAGCAATCTCACTCCTATGTATATACCCAAGAGAACTGAAAGCATACGTCCACACAAAAACTTGTACATACATGCATGTTATAGCAGCATTATCTGTAATAGCCAAAAAGTGGAAGCAGCCCAAATATTCATCAATGGAGGAATAGATACACAAAATGTGGTCTATCCATCCAATGGAATATTATTCAGCCATAAAAATAAAGTTCTGATATATGCTATAACATGAATGAACATTAAAAACATTATGCTAACTGAAAGAAGCCAGACACAAAAGAACATACATCATATGATTCCATTTACATGCATTTTCAGAATAGGCACATCCATTGAGAGAAAGCAGATTAGTAGTAACCAAGGGCTGGAGAAAGGGAGGAATGTGGTGTGACTATTAAGAGGCATAGAGTTTCTTTTGAGGGTGATGAAAATTTTCTGGAATTAATGGTAATGGTTGTACAACTTTGTGAGTATACTAAAAAACCACTTAACTATACATCCTAAAAAAATTACAATGCTATTAGTGCTCAATAAATGCTTGCTGATCAAGGGAAAAAAGCCCAGATGTGTTAAACAGAAATTTCCACTGTATGTATTTGTAATAGGCTACTCTGTTAGATTATAATAAGGCCCTTCAGGGCAGGGAAGCCCTCTCATATAGTTTCCTTAACATCTATTAATAAAGATACTGGATTACAATAAGCAGGTATTCAGTCAAGTTTCACTATATAAATTATTATCCACATTTTACATACTAGGGGTCTAGAAGAAAAGTGTCCTGACCAAGATTTCACACTAATTAGAAAAACTTCTTATTCCCCAGATTCCTGAATTGCCGCTAACAAGGCACTTCACTTCATCTGACATATCATCCATTTTATACTATTCTTACCACCATATAACAATCCAGCAAACCCACTTCTAGCTTCTGTGACATTTTTAAAACCTAGTTCAAATTCTCCACCTTATGTCTATCACCAAATGCCACTTATTGGTCTCTCAGTATGTTTTTCTGCCTCTTCAACCACATTCCCTAAGAGAGAAATGCCTCACATTTAGCCTCATTTGTTCCTCTCAAACACCCTAGACTCTAGCCAAAAAGGACCATCTTCATGTTACAAATGAAAGAAAATGTCACATCCAAGGTTACCTCCTGGTCTCCTGAGTTCAAAGTTTACCTTTCTTCACATGTATCATGTATTTCCAAACTTTTTTCTCTTTGGATAACAGGGGGCTTTATGATAAGTTAGATTTTAAAAGAATTAGTATAAATAAAAAGATATAAAATCAAAGATTTAAAAAATAAGTCTAAAGTCCACAATGAGTAGAGAACTGGGGCAAGAAGACAACAAAAAAGGCTTGTTTAGAACAAGAAGAGATAAACAAAGAGCCCACTGCTTAGGGAAGATGCTGTAATATCAAGAGATGACAGTGACAATGCAGACTCAGCTTCTGTGTCATCAAGGAACATGATCTTCAAGCTGGGAAGGTTAGAACTCTGATAAAAAGGGAGCTAACATCTAAAGTAAGTGGCATGGATAGTGGAAGTAAGGGAATAGAGAGCTAATTCAAAAGAATTTTCCTCTGATCCAAACAAATCACACTCCATAATACTGAAAAAACTTTTATATCTGACTTAAAAACTACCACTAATTATCTAAGCTATCTTGACAAGGTGCCAGAAGACCAGAAATGAAAGAATGCATCCTCACTTATTAAAAAAAGAGGGAAATGCAGACCCAGGAAAACATCTATAAGTAAACTTGCCACATACCTGCTGAAAAATTCCAAAGTGAGTAAAAAAGTTTTGAATACGGTAAAAAGAGAAAGCCACCATGAGCTCTTTATTAAGGCAGGCTATACAACATTTGCTTTTTAATAGGATTACTATTAATAAAATGGAAAAAGGGAGGATGATACAGACATATACATATTGATTCTAACAAGACAATCTGACAGACTCTTTTAATGATAGGCTGGTGAACAAAATGGGAAAATGTTGAACAGCAGAAGCTTGAAAATCTGTTAAATTCAACTAAGAGGATGATACATAGCTGGCTGAACATCTGGTTGACTAATGTATCAACATTAACCAACTTGGTGGGAAGCCTCCAGTAAAATACCACAGAGTTTCATTTCACGCTTTTTCATGATCTAGATAACCTCTTTTTAATTTAATAAAGCCATAGACCTGGTCTTCTCATTAGCAAGTGCCAAAAAGCTGTGAGTGACCCAACACACAAAGCCTCACAGATTCAGCTCCAGAAAGGCCACGGGAGGCTGAAATGATGGTCCAAAACCAAAAATGAAAATCAGCAGGGGAGTCATGGCCAGCATTTAGATTTCAAAACTCAAATATATGACAGAGTAAACTTCAGTTTGTATGGGAAATACTTAGGTAATAAAAGTTACTAAAAAGCCTACGCACAATCTCAAACTGCATTAATAAATGCGTATATCCAGACTGGATTACTGTGGTTCTCAAATTCAGCAATTAAAAAATATTTTTTCCGGCCGGGCACAGTGGCTCACGCCTGTAATCCTAGCTCTCTGGGAGGCCGAGGCGGGCGGATTGTTTGAGCTCAGGAGTTCGAAACCAGCCTGAG
>NW_012136969.1:2974470-2975562 GCF_000956105.1 Propithecus coquereli | reverse complement strand
CTTGAGCCCAGGAGTTTGAGGTTGCTGTGAGCTAGGCTGACGCCACGGCACTCTAGCCCAGAAAACAAAGTGAGACTCTGTCTCAAAAAAATTTAAAAAATTAAAAAAAATCACATACATAGGGAAAATGAAAACAGGAATGAAGATGGTTATAACAAAAAAGACAGTAACAAGTATTGGTGAGGATGTGGAAAATGGAACATTCATACACAGCCGATGAAAATGTAAAATGATGCAGCCACTTGGGAAAACTGTTTGACAATTTCTCAAAATGTTAAACACAGAGTTACTATGTGACGTAGCAATTCCACTCCTAGGTATATACCCAAGAGAATTAAATGCATATGTCCACACAAAAACTTATACATGAAATTCCATAGCAGTATTATTTATAATGTCAAAAAGTGGAAACCCAAATGTCTATCAACAGATAAATGGATATGCAAATGGATAAATAAAATATGGTATTATCCAGACAACAGAATATTATTCAGTCATAAAAAGGAGTGGAATTCTGATACCTGCTACAACATGAATCAACCTTAAAAACTATGCTAAGTGAAAGAATCTAATTATAAAAAGGCACATATTGTATGATTCCATTTATATGAAATGTCCAAAATAGACAAATCTAAAACAAAAGATAAGTTAGTGGTTGCCTAGGGCTGGGAGAGTGGGGGTAGGAATTGGGAAGTGAGTGCTTAAGAATATGAAGGTTTATTTTTAGGGAGATGAAAATGTTCTAAAATTGATGGTGGTGATGGTTGCACAACCTTGTGTCTACACTAAAAATGTTAGATTGCACACTTAAAAAAAAAAGATGGAAGGTGGAACAAAAAAAAAGGCAGAAGGTAGCATAAATATGAATTACTTCATTTAATGTAAATAGGTTGAATGTCAGTAAAAGCAGAATAATCTATTATCTCTATTGGGAAACATCCCAACATTTAGAAACTAAAAAACAAAAACAGATACAGAAAAGGGTGAATACTATGATAACTTCAGGAGATACTTTAAATTTACCCTAAACAAGGTGAAAAGTACAGCAAATGATGAAACAAAATAATATTCAATGTATATGTCTTAAATGGA
>NW_012136969.1:2972571-2974420 GCF_000956105.1 Propithecus coquereli | reverse complement strand
AAAATCATATAAAACAATCAAGCTAAATTTTGGAAAAAATTAAAGCAAACAACAAAAAAAAATGAATGGGCATTATAATGCGCTTTTTAAGAGGCATACCCTGGCACCAGACCACCCCGTTCAGTATCCTGGCTCTACCTCTTAATAGCTGTGTGACCTTAGTAATTTATCACTTCTGTGCCTCCATTTCCTCATTTGTAAAATAGGGACAATAACCATATCTATCTCAAAATGTTGATGGAGGATTAATGATATGGAAAGCGCTTAGAGCAGAGTGTGACACATAATACGTGCTAGCTACAACTTTATTAGCCCAGTTCTGGGGAAGGTGTGGAAAAATGAGCACTCGAACCAACTGTGGGAGTACACAGTGGCACAACCTCTTATGTGTCTACATGTTCTGAAATTTTAATTGTCTTTATCCTTTTACTGAATTCCATTTCTAAGAAATTATGACAGATATAAAAGAAAAACATAAAAAATATATGTACAAGACAGTTAACATCAGCATTTTTTATAACAGCAAAGTAGAAAACAACATAAATGTCCATCTGTTAGAAATTAATTAAATTATTGATAAAATACCACACAGACATCAAAGTATGTGGCAGAAACCATATATTGATACGGAAAGAAGACCAAGACCAGATCAGATTGTGAAGTGGAAAAAAAAAGTAGATTATAAAACTATATATATAATTATAATTCCATTTACATTTTACAACATATATATGTTTGCATATAAAAGATTTTGTAAGTACATTCAATGCATTTCATCAAAATATTTTAAAAATCAATAATAAATCTAAACACAAGAATAATGTCCTCGGGATCTATTTCTAACCATTATTCCTTAGTGTCTGCAACACTGAGTAGAACAGAAGTAGCCAGAACCCAGAGAAATCACCCACAAAGACATAAATCTACACAATGACCTGTAAATTGGCACTGGAGAATCTGACATTAATTAATTTAAAAGAGAATTTTAAAAAGGGTTCACAAAATTCTGATGCACTACAAAGAGTTCCAGACTTGGGGTTAATTATTTGATTAAATAACTATATGATCTTGGCCAAGCACTAAATCTGAGAAATCCCAATTTCTAGAATAAAAAATGAGTATAATGATCCCTCACAGTACTGCAAGGATTAAAAGAGATCCTTACAAAAGAGCACTAGAAACTATAAAGCATATTGATCCTCTTTGGCTGAAACCACCAAAACCAAACTTAAAAAGACACTGCCGCAACCTTAAACCCCAGCAAACTGTTGTAAAATAGTGAAGAATTAAAAAAAAAAAAAACGTAGGTTTAATAAAATGGCAATTAGAAAGTACTTATGTATAAACTTGAAGAAGTAAACAATAATGGTAAACACAAGTATACCACCTAAAAAATATCTCAAACCACTTTAAAGAAGAAAAAAAAGCTATAAAAAATGAATACAGGACACCAAAACAAAGAATGAGCTGACTTGTAAATGATAGAGAATCTAAATATATCAATTAGGCTATAAACAACACAATTGACAAAGCAGTATCAGCAGTTAAGCTTCACTTGCAAAACAATATCAGATGAAAGTTGACAAGGCAAAAAAAAACTGAATTTTAAAATCCCAAAAGAAAACCGAACCGGGAAAAAAAAGGGCCCCAAAAAAAAAAAAAAAAGCCAAAACAAAAACAAAAAACAAAAAAAAAGTTCAAAATTTTGCTGCTATAAAATGAAACAATTTAGTATAAACATTAACAGATTAAAGAGAATAGCAATCATCACAGATTTCCTCTTTATACTTTTCCATATTCCTCAATTTTTTTTTTTGAGACAGAGTCTCACTCTTTTGCCCGGGCTAGA
>NW_012136969.1:2934853-2963491 GCF_000956105.1 Propithecus coquereli | reverse complement strand
GTTCCCAGGTCTTTGTCCTAGAAACAGTTACAACAAGAATCTAAAAACATCATTTAGTTAAAAACCCTAGCTTTAGACCCAGAGTTATTCAAGTATATCTTACTTAGCACTAGGAAATATTTTATCAGATCAGCTTACTTTATTGACATTTATATCAATGAATAAATATTCCTTGAGAGAAGGCTTAGATATTACTAAATCCAAGTCTTTCTTTTAAAGGGAGGGAAACTAAGAAAAATTAAGTAACTTGCTCCAAATTACACAGCTGTTTAGCAAAGGCCATAATCCCTCTTTCCCACACCATGTGGGTTTCCAGCCCTCTGTTTCCTTTCTTAAAACTTGTACTATGCGCTAAAGAGTAAGAAAGCATACACAAAAACATCTATCCACACACACTGTATTTTGCTAAGGTCAAATTAGCTTAGCAAGAACAAACAGCTACAGCACATTAGCCCATAAAATATTTTGACATGGTATGATCTAACTAATATTTGTTACAAAAAAGGGACTCTAATAAACAAATGGTTTTTATTCTTAAAGTGTGACTACTAATTAAAGCATTACCCCATATTCCACTTAACATTAGAAAAATAAAAGTTATTTCATGGATGGAAAAGGTTTTAATGGACAGACCACGATTACTGTGCTCAAAACCTCTCCTCCCTCATAGGCCGGGCGCAGTGGCTCACGCCTGTAATCCTAGCACTCTGGGAGGCCCAGGCGAGTGGATCGCTCAAGGTCAGGAGTTCGAGACCAGCCTGAGCAGGAGCGAGACCCCGTCTCTACTAAAAATGGAAAGAAATTATTTGGACAACTAAAAATCTATATAGAAAAAATTAGCCGGGCATGGTGGCACATGTCTGTAGTCCCAGCTACTCGGGAGGCTGAGGCAGTAGGATCACTTGAGCCCAGGAGTTTGAGGTTGCTGTGAGCTAGGCTGACGCCATGGCACTCTCTCTACTCCGGGCAACAGAGTGAGACTCTGTCTCAAAAAAAAAAAACCTCTCCCCCCTCATAAAACATACCATATGAAAATTATCAAAAGATTTCAGGCCTTCAAACCTAAACAGCAGGCCAAAGGTTTTCTTCATTTAGGGTAGAATAAGTATCTGTGCTGAGGCCCTCTTGCTCCTTCCTCACTCCCCCAGAAACAATGCCCCTTCAAGAGCCCAAAGGTACAAAGGTTGTCCAGCAGGCAAGCCAGCAGATTCCCAGTCGCCTGATGTCCATCCTTCCTCCCCTACTCCCCCTTGGTTGTAAGAAGACAAGTGGAGGATTAAGAACTGATAAAAAGGCAAGTTAGTAAGGATGTGGTTTATGATCTCTAGCATTTGCTAGGACATCTCCAGGAGGACCCACCCACCCCAAATGAGACCTGGATGCTGCTCCTTGCCCCAGAGCCTGAATCCTTGGGCTCCTCTAGGACCCCTTTACAAAGGAAGAGGGAACTTTACTGCCCAGGACCCTCTTCCCCAGTGTCATCCATTAAAGCCCCAGCAAGCTCTTTGTTTCCAACAGCTGTAGGGGGGCAGGTGGCCTTGCAGAGAGGGGAGAGGTCACTCCCTTGCTCCCACTGCTGCCAATCTCCAGGCCCTCCAGCAAAACACACACACACACAGCATCCTTCCCTCAGAACCAGTTCTCTCTTTCCAAAGCACTTAAATAACCTAGGGTTACACTTTGCTACACAAGGGCACTCCCTGAGACCCCATTACCTCTTTCTATACCCAAACCCTATGCAGGATGACTCCCGAACCAGCCTCCTCCCTTGAATCCACACAAACCGGGTTCACTCCAGGACCCCCATCCCTCCTCCTCAGTGAGGCAACACACAAAACACCACACAAAAACATAGGGTCACTTCAGAGCCCCTGGGACTTTCTCCTGCCCATATCCACAGACCCGGGGTCGATCCCACTTCTGAACCCAAAGGACATACATACACACAAATACAGTCACTCTACACCGCCAACCCGCGTACTCAGGGCAATCCGTTCCCTTCAACCACACTACCCCTCTGAGACCCCAGCGCCTTAAGGAAGAACCTCCCCAGCACATGGTCAATCCCTTGGAACCTTGGCCTCGGCGCCCCCAGCCCCTCACCGTCTCCCACCACAGCACTACACACACAGAGCGATCCCTGCCTGCGGCCGCCCGCCCTCCCCTGAGCCTTCGCAACACAAACACGCGCTCCCGCGAGCACACCCACGATCACCCCGGGAGCCCCGGCCGGCTGCTCGGCATCTCACAGCACGCCGCGCCGCCCTCGCCCAGGCACTCGACACACGCGGACGCACGCAGGGCCACTCCCCATCCCCAACGGCCGTCCCCAAGCCCGCATCGCACGCTCGCGCCCTGCCCTCTGCCCTCACTCGCCCTCGGGCCCGGCTCCCCGGGACCCCCACGCCGGGGTCTTTCCCAGCTTGGCGGCGGGGACAAGGAGGGAGGCGGCGGCAGAGGGAGGGGCCCCAGGGGCCGGCTCTGGCCGCTCCTACCTGAGCAGTTGATGCTCTTGCCTTTGCCGCCGGGACAGTCCCCGCCGCCGCCACTGCCGCCACCCGGGGGCTGGTTGGACGCGCGGCTCCCGGGCAGAGAGAAGGCGAAGAGCAGCAGCACCGACGTGTAGCAGCAGAAGGCGAGCGGGGGCGCGGCAGGCAGCCGGAGCGGCGCCTCAGCGGCCGCGGCGCCCATGACTGGCGCCCCTGGACGGCGGGAAGCGCAGCGAGCCGCAGGCCGAGGGCATCCAGCCGCGCACCGCGAGCCCCGCCGCTGCCTCGGCGCCTCCTAGCAGCCGCGCCGCCGAGCCTGGGAGCAGCCCCTCGGCATCCCCGCCACACCCGCAGCGCCCGCCAGGCCCGGCCCGCCGCGCTCGGGACGGAGTCGGTGGGTCCGGGCGCGCGCGAGGGTCGCGGGCGCGCGAGGGTGCGCGCGAGGGTGCGAGCCGGCGTTGGGGGGAGACCGAGGCTGGGGTAGCGAGCGGGCGGGCGCGCGCGCGGCGGGCGGGGGTCGCGGGGCGGGGGCGGGGGCGGGCCCAGCCCCTCGCTCGCCTTCTCGCCTTCCCTTTGTGTCCGCGGCTGTCGCCACCGCGTCACAAAGACCCCTGCCCGCCCGGTGAGGGGCGCGTGACGGAGCCGCGGGCGGGAGGGGTGGCCACGACCCCGCCCCGCGCACACCCCCGGTGCCCGCGCCGACAGCTCCGCCCCCGCCCGCGGCCGGCGCCGCCTCCAGGGGAGCTATTGTTCCTGCGGCCCGGCGGTAGTGCGGGACTGGGGTCGCAGACACCCCTCTGTCCCGCCGTCGCGGGCTGCGTGGCGCTGAGGATGCTCCGTGAGCCTTACCGTAACGGACATGTTTGCCGCCCGTTGTGGGCGTTTTTGAAACAGTTCCTTCGCCCGGCAACCCGGCTGGGAGAGAAGGGCAGGTGGTCTATTATGCATCTGTTTTCTAGGTGAAGAAACTGAACCGCGGAGAGGTAAAGGTGACTTGTCCAAGGTCACATACCAAGAAATGGGCAAGACCAGGATTGGAACCCAAGTTTTGACTCCAGCTATGCAGTTCTCAGAGATGTTGGATGAATGGCTAAATTTCTAGAATCCTCACCCTCCACCTCATTCCCATATACTCGCATGCAACTGAATTTAAGATAGTTTTTAAAAGTCTGTATTGCTCTCTCCCCCTAATAAGAGCTGAGATTTAGAGGGGATTTGCTATATACAAAGCCTGGAGAAAGCTCTTTATGTGCATTCTCTCCAATTCTTTTTCACAGCCCCACAAGGGAGTTTTCATTCTTATCTCCATTCTATAGGGGAGGAGGTTGGGACACAGAGAGGTAAAGTGATCTGACTCCCAGCCCACTGCTCCTCCTACCACATCTTGCTAGGAGTTACCTGGACATAGGTAGGAAGATCATGGACTGAATTGTTCGAAAGTCCTCTGCCTTTTTCATTCTATTATGCTGCCTCCCACCTCAGAAGGAATTTTAAAATCTCATTGAAAAACTGATCAGTTTGGCTCATAAAATTAAGAAATCTATGAAAAGCCACCACAAACAAACCATATTAGGAAAAATGTCTTCAATGTAAATATGAAACAATATACTTAATATAAGGAGGTAATATAAGTCAAAAAGAAAAAGTCGAAATAATAGAAAAATGGGAAGCTTGACACTTATTCACAAAAAGTACAGATAATAAATACATGACAAGAGACTTAAACCGACTAGTAATAAAAGGCAGATCAGGCCCTGTACCATGGCTCACGCCTGTAATCTCTGCACTTTGGGAAGCTGAGGCCAGAGCACTGCTTGAGGCCAGGAGTTAGACCAGCCTGGACAACATAGTGAAACCCCCATCTTTATTTAAAAAAAAAAAAGGCAGATTAAAACCACAAAATTTTTTTCCCTTTGGATGATTCACAAGAGTTAAAAGTGTTGGCAAACCTAGCACTATTAGTTTATACATTTTGGGAGAGCAATTCGACTATGTATCAGAAACCTTTAAGATGGGTTTACCCTTCAATATATAAATTCCATTTATTGGAATTTATCCTAAAAAAATAACTGGACAAGCACACAAAAATTGTATATGCAAGGATGTTCATCACAGCCTTTATAACCCAAATGTCCATCAGTGGGGAACAGTTCAATAAAGTATGGTACCTCTTTGTACAATGGACTATTATGCAGCTTTAACAGTGATTACGTTAGTGTTTACTGACAAAGAAAAAAGCAGGATATTAATAAGTAATAAGAAAATCCTATTTTTCTAAAATATACACACACTCATAGAAAAAAAAAGTCAAGAAGACTATGCAGCAATATATTATCAATAGTTATTTCTGAAAGGTGGGCTTATGAGTAATAAGTACTTGTCCTTTATATTTTTCTGTATCATCTGAATTTTTTCAATGAAAATATTTTATTGTTATAATTTTAAAAAGCAACTTCCTTTTAAATTATACTTTCATCATGCTTTTTCTATAAATAAATTCACATTTTTTAACATTTTATTAAGATTTGCCTCAAAGCTCCAAACTGTTAGTAGTGAGTGACATGGCAATTATTACAACTAAAATTAAACTTCTGGCTTTTCTGAACCAGGTGTGATCCCAGGTTCCTGACTCCTAAGCCACAGCTGAAGGCTCCTTCTCAGATCACTCCTTCAGCGGCTTCTCTGCTAAGCTTGACCTCTCCCATGCCTCTTTCCTCACCTGTGTCTTGGTTCTCCCAGCCCCAATATTCTACCTTGAATTTTCATTTCACTGCTGACCATAACCCAGAAAAATACTAAGAAGTGACAACCCTTGAATAAAAAGCCAAAAATCCTGGGGCCATAAATCACAAATTAATTTACATCTGCATCTTTCTCCAAATTAGATAAGAAAAATCCAGTAGAGATTTCTCCAATTTCAAATTGAAAAGGATTCTACTTCAGAAACAGTATTTCTCTGACTTCAATTATACAGTCTCAACTGGAGAGGAAAAAAGACCTTAGAGGTGATCTAATACAACCTCCATGACATGCTTTAATATTGGTGACCCCAAAAATACCAGATAGCAAAAGGGTGTGAGAATCACTACTTAAAAACCACCCAGAGAGTTTAATAAAAATGTAGATTTCTGATCACCACTCCAGACAGTCTGACTAATGCTTAAGTGTCTCTTATTTATTTTAAAGTTCCGTAGGTAACTCAGATGCACTGTCAAGTTCACAAACCCTTGATCTAACCTTGATCACTTAGCTATTACTCCATAACAACCAACCATCAAATATCAGCAGCATGCCACAATAAGCATTCTAGGGGTTGGCTGGGGGTTGGCTGGTTGATCTAGGCTAGGCCTGGCTGGATGGCTCTGCTACAAGGCAGGTCCAGCTGGGCTTGGCTCCCGTGTGCAGGTCAGTCCCTCTACCAGTATTCATTGGCTGAAGGGGCAGCAGCTACCCCGGAGGCACTCTTGTCATGGAGATAGCAGTGGTACAAGGGGTCATGCCCAACCACGCTAGCATTTTTCACACTGCTGCTGGTACATGTCTGCTAACATCCCACTGGCTAAAACTAGTCCCATAGCTGAGCCCAAAGACAAGGGGTAGGGAAGTATATTCTTCTTAAGGAGCTAAGAAGGGGTGAATACAGAGTGAGTATTTTTGAACAAAAATCTATCGGAAAGCCTATGCTTGAATACCACTAGTTATACTCTATCAGAATGTTTTCAGTTCCAAGTAACAGAAAACCCAATCCAAATTAGTGTAAACAAAAAGATTTATTGGCTCATGTTTTAAAATAAAAATGACAGAAGTAGTGCCCTCTCCTGCGAGTTGCTTTCTGTCCTCAATAAAGCTTCACTCATGGAAAACATTGCATTCCTTCGAGAAACACTTATGAGCATTCACTGCATGTTAGGGACTATAATGGCCTCTGGCGGCAAGAAATAATCCTGTCTTACTGTGTGGGAGGGGAGAAGACACCTGAAAATTTAACAGTTACAACTCAGTGTGAGAAATGGAGCAAAGGTGGCATAGGAGGAAATGGCAAATCCCATTTCATACTCGAAGTCCCACCAAAATCCTGACTTTTCTGGACCTCCTATTGGAGGGTCTAGCTGCATAATGAAGTGCTGATAAATGGTAATAAGACACTTTGGGACTGACAAATTGGCCCCATAGGAGAGAGTCACAGTGCTTGACCCAGAAACGGGAAAGGGATTATTCATGATGCAGCACTGGCACAAATGGACCTCTGATCCAATTTAAGAGACTGGACCCCGCTTTCTAGAGAGAAGAGTCTTTTAAAAGAGGGAGAGAGAGAGAGGAAAGTTATTAATTCATTCAGCAAATTTGTATAGAAGGTCTACTAGCACCTGGAAATACATACGGTGGTAAGTACAACAGACCTGGCCCCTGTCCTTAGAAAGTTTATAGTCACATATTAATTGAGCCATTATACAAATAGAAGTAAAATTGCAACATTGTTAACAGATGCTAAGAAGGGGAATCTCAAAGAGGTTTCCCTGAAGCAGTGAGGCTTGTGCTAACCATGAGTAGAAGTTAACTAGACGAAGAGGGAGTGTTCCAGGCAGAGGGAAGAACACCACGAGCAAAGGGCCCGTGAGTAAGAGGGTCTGAATGTTGGCCGATGTCCTACGAGTAAGGTCAACTTGTTTAGAACTTCATTCATTGATTCAACAAATATTTACCACGCACCTACTATGATCTAGGCAGTGTTCTAGATATAGAGAAACAGCAGTGAACAAAACAAAGTCTCTGCTTCTTATAGAGCTTTTGAGCTTTTGGTCCAGTAGGAGAGACCAGTAATACTAATGTTGGTGGGAGAGAATACTTGTTGGACTGAGCCACGATAATAGCTATAATACACCGAGGACCTACTACATCCCAGGTAATGCCAGCCACTTTGTATTTGTTGTCATTAATCTTCCCTCCCACCTTGCTGGTAAGTATTAGTTCCTTTTTACAGATGAGGAAACAAAGGCCTAAGGAGGTTAAGTATCAAAGGCCACAAAGCTAGGAAGATGGAGTCACTTGGTTCATTCTCACTCCAAAGCCCCACCACATCACTAGCATGAAAAGATGGAGAAGCATCACCATCTGATACTAGACGAAGCAAAGATTGGCACTATCTAGATTGCAGCCACAGAAGAGTATGTACAAGTCATCCTGACCACCCCGTAAGAGTATCAGAAGATTTTTTTGGGTGTCTTATGATTATTAATACATTGGTAGGGACTCTGGTGGTAGGCACTATTATTCTTACTCACTTCCCCTTAATGGTCCTCAATCATATAGACAATTGGCAGAAGCCAAGAAGGCAAGGGTTACAGACATCTCAACAAAAGTGCTATGGAAATCCAGAGAAATATCCTAACTCTGCCTGGGGGAGAACAGGCTTCATCACGATCATCATTCTGTCAGTTTGAAAGGCTTCTCAGCCAGACAGTCCCTGTGAGTGGGTGGAGAGACTGAGGAGACATCTCTGGGTTTTTCCTGCAGGTCTTCTTGTCATTCAGTTGTTCAGCATTGCTCTGAATATGGAATTAAGATTGTTCTTGATCTTTCAGCAAATGGAGATTTTCAGCCACAATCTAAAAATTTCTCCAAAGGTTTTAGTTCATAAAGGAGTGTATCAAAGACATAGTTTCTCTAACAAAGACAATCACACATGAAAGGAAGTAGAAAGTATAGCATAGTAATTAAGAGTGTAGCCGGGCACAGTGGCTCATGCCTGTAATCCTAGCGCTCTGGGAGGCTGAGGCGGGAGGATTGCTTGAGCTCAGGAGTTCGAGACCAGCCTGAGTAAGAGCGAGACCCCATCTCTACTATAGATAGAAAGAAATTAGCCAAACAACTAAAAATAGGAAACGTTAGCTGGGCATGGTGGCACGTGTCTGTAGTCCCAGCTACTCAGGAGGCCAAGGCAGGAGGATCGCTTGAGCCCAGGAGTTTGAGGTTGCTGTGAACTAGGCTGACGCTACGGCACTCTAGCCTGGGCAACAAAGTGAGACTCTGTCTCAAAAAAAAAAAGTGTAGACTCTGGAACCAAACCATCTGGGTTTGCATCTTGGCTCTGCCGCTTGCTAGCTATATGACCTTGGGCAAGTGACTGAACTTCTCTAGCCTCAGTTTGATCATTTGTAATATGGAGATAAATTTGTATCTACTTTGCAGGTTGCTGTAAGAATAAAATGGGTTCATAGATGTAATGTGCTTAGAACCATGCTTAGTATATCATAAGAACACAATCATTGGCTAGGAGTAGTAGTGGCATAGAGAGCACATGATAAATGTTATTGTTCATGACAGTTGCCTTAACTGCACTTACATACTAGGCTAAGAGCTCCACATGAATTACCTAATGTAACACTACCAAAAACCTGATGGGGAAGGCACTGTATTATTATCTTCATTCTATAGATGAGAAAGCAGGTGTGGAGAGGTTGAATCATTTGCCCAAGGTTACACACTTAGTGGGCAGCAGGGCTGGGACCAGGTATGTCTAACTCTGAAGCCCATACTCCGAATCAAAACCCAAAGGGTTAACATCAACCATCAGAAGAGCTCATCTAGGCTGGCTGCCTACTAAAGCGGCCTGCAGGAGGGCAGCCTGGTGACTGGCGGGGGCAGCCAAGCTGCTGGGAGGAAAAGCAGTAACAAAAAGCCAGGTGAGTCAAAGGGAAGGACAAGAGCCTGGGAACTTGACAATGGCATCCACCGAGCTAAGAATAACGAAAGAGAGATAAAGCAAGGAGCTGGGTACCTGGAAGAATTAAAGTGAGTCAAATGGAACTAAATAATTATATTTTACCACTGTGTGTGTTTAAGTATGTCAGCTTGCCTTTGTATGTATACATATGTATTGACCATATGTCATTTGCCTGTGTGTACATATGTAATGAGTGTATCAGCTTGCCTCTGTACATATGCGTAAGTGCCAAGCATATGTCATTTTCCGCTGTGTACATATGTAAGGAATGAGTATATATCAGGTTGCCCCTGTGAGAGTGTGTATGCATGCATATTGGAGTGTGACAGCTGGGCCCTGTGTTTGTACATGCACATTTACATGTGTGTATCCACCCATGCCTTACTGTATACAGCAACTCATCGGTATATGAACTTGAATCAACAGTTTTTTTTTTAACTCTTCTCCCTTGGCTCCCAGTTAAAAATTATTCCCTACAGTCTAATGGCCTGGGCGTTCAGTGTCAGGGTTAATACAGTTGGACTCAGGCACTTAGTGTAGATTCCTAATTAAGGGAGTTGTAAAGATGTGACAACAAGACCACATTCTGAAGCTGTTTCTCTTAACACAGAACAATAGTGATAAAACATAAGGCAACTTTGGTATTGGTGACTTCAACAACCATGAGAGCAGGGGTCAGGGCAGGGCATGGATGCTGGGACAGTACCCCCATTCATCCAACATTCATCCAACAGCATTTAGATGAATCATGTGCCCATGATGTGCCAGTCTATCATGTTAGGCAATTGTGAGGACAAAAAGGTGAACAAGATAGACACAGTCCCTGTCCTATAGTCTAACAGAAAGGTCAAGCTTTAAGCAGTCCATTACAGTTATGAAGGGTTTTGCAAAGGATTGTGAAAGCATCAGACCCCTAACACACCAGGAACTGGAGGTATCAAGGAAAGTTTCCCAGAAGAAGTGCCATTTAGGCTGAGGCTGGAAGGAGGACAGGGACAAAGAGTGAAAAGAGGGAGAGAGGAAACAGTATTCTATGAAGGAAGTTCAACATGTAAAAATGAAATAAAGAATACAGCGAGTTCAAGAAACAGAGAAAAGGCAGCTGTGGCTGAAGCCTGGAGAGTGAATGACAGAGAATGAAGTCGGAGGCCTCAGGTAGCACAGGGTGGGCAGATCATATAGGCCTTTAAGCCAGAGTAAGGATTCAGACTTGGTTCTAACATTATAAACAGGGAATAACCTGCTCAGATTTGTGTTTTTAAAAGATCACTTGGTTACATGGGTAAACTGTAAGTTCTGTTAATTACAGCTCAGTGAAGCTGTTGAAAAAATCACTTGGGCTGCAGTGTGCAGAAAGGACTGGAAAGGCAAAATATATGCAGGAAAACCATGAGAGGACTATTGCAGTGGTGCAGGTGAGGGATGATGGTGGCTTGGATTAGAGAAGATGGGGACAAGTTAATTAATTAGATTTAGGAAGTAAAATCAACGGAAGTTGGTGACTGTCTAGATGTGGAGGATGAGGAAGAGAAAGTATCAAGCAAGGGTTATCCCAAGATTCAGTGGCATTCACTGAAATACCCAACTCTGGACAAAAAGCAGGTTTGGAGAGAGAATGAGTTTAGTTCTAGGCACACCGAGTTTGAGGGGCTAGTGAGGCATCTGTGTGGAAGTGTCTAGCAACAGTTGGATTTCTAAGTCTGGTGTTCATAAGAGAGATTCATAGTGGGCATATACATGTGGGAAGCAACAGAGAATAAATTAATTGAAGTTATGGATTTGTTATGATTTAATGAGATACTATACGATGAGAAGAGGGGCTAGGCTGAAGCTGAGGAACTCCAATAGAGGGAACTACAAAGGAACTGTCAGAAAAGAACAGTGTCACAGTGACCAAAGAATAAAAGTGTTTCAAGAAGCAGGATGTGGTTGGGCACAGTGGTTGATGCCTGTAATCCCAGCACTTTGGGAGGATGTGGTGGGAAGATTGCTTGAAGCCAAGAGTTCGAGACTAGCCTGGGAAACATAGAGAGACCCCCATCTCTACAAAAAATTAAAAAATTAGCTGAGCGTGGTGGTGCAAGACTGTAGTCCTAGCTACTGGGGAGGCTGAGGTGGAGCCTTAGGAGCTCGAGGTTACAGTGATCTGTGATGGCACCACTGCACTCCAGCCTGGGCTACAGAGCGAGACCCTGTCTTAAAAAAAAAAAAAGCAGGATGTGGTTAACTAGTCAAATGCTGCTGAGAGATCATGCGAGATAAATACTGAATAACGTCCAACAGATAACAGTCACTGGAAGTCATCAGTGATCTTAGCAAAAGCCATTTGGTAAAGTGGTAGGGGAAGAATCCAGAATAGAGTTCATTGAGACGTGAGTAAGAAGTAGGAAGTGGAGACGTTTAGACAGCTCAGCTGTGAAGGGAAGAAGAGAAACAAAGCAAGAGGTGACTGTGGGTGGAGGAAGAACTTTTTAAGATGAAACTGTAAAATATTTAAATGATGATGATAAAGATCTGAGAACGGGGGAGGGGAGACTTGCGTATACAACACAGGAAAAAGGATAGTCAGTGGTGTAAGATTCTTGAGAAGACAGGAAGGAGTGGAATTCAAAGCGCCAGATGAAAGAATTGGGTTTTGAGAGAAGACACTATATTCTCTGTATCAAGAAGGAAGGCAGAGAGAACGGGGACTGATGCAGGTGGTTTGTAGACAGGGTTTTGAGATACCGAGGAAATTTCTGGACTGTGGCTTCCATGTTCTCTGAAGAGAAAGGAGGACAGAGTGGTGAGGGATAAGAGTTGGGGGGAGTGGCTGCATTACAAAGTAGTGTAGTAGCTTCAGCCCCACTATAATCTCCGTCTGCACTCTCTTAGCCTCCCTACCCCAATCTTCAGCACCATCTTTGATGTGGGCAATTGCATTTTCTCAATCTTATATAAAATATTACTTTTTAAAAAACTGGTCTATGACATACAATCCATATAACAGACACCACTTCAAAACAAGTACCATGGTCCCGCCCTTCCAACCAGACTGCTGCCCGAGTCCCTGCTACATAGAAATTTTGGGTCAGATTTGAAAAGGGTGGAAAAAACCTGAAGTGGTCACTGATGATGATGGGAGAGAAAGCATATGATTGTCCCCGACAGAGCTTAGGAGAGACTGATAGCACAGAGGCAGACACCAGAGAGGCAAGCAGAAGCCAGGATGCTCAGGAGAAGGAAGGGGACTTTTCTCCTCTGGTGGGTGTTCCTTGGCGGAGGTAGGGGTTGTCGTGGGGACTACCCCTCACGCTCCCACCTCCAGCAAAGGAGTTCTAAGAGACAAGGCCCCTCAAAAAACATGGGGCAAAGTGAAGCCTTTCCTTTCTCAGTAGCCAGCATGACTTGAGGTGACCTAAATTCAGATTATCTCAAAGCCTGGCACAACTTCTTTCCATATGAATGCTGACAAATGGTCAAAACTGATCTAATCACCATTTTGCAATCCTCAGTGAAATGAAACCACAGATCACTTATTAACTATGAGTGAAAGAAAGAAAGATCTGCAGCTACTGATCAAATTTAGCATCACCAATAGTGGGACAATTTGCCAGGATGTGCCTCCTGAAATTATGCAATGAGAGGTACATGACATTTATCTACATGATATTCTTGCCAAAAAAGTTTAACCTGAATCTAATCATGAGGAAGTAAACAAATAAATCCAGCATGTGGGCACTTTACAAGGCCTGGACTTAAAAAGAAATTTAATGTCATGAAAGACAAAAAATAAGGAAAGGTTTGTTCTAGACTGTATAAAGAGACAAAACTACCAAATGCAATAAACTCTGATTGGATCTGAGAAAATAAACAGCAATAAAAGATATTAAGATAACTGGAGAAATTGTGATGTAAATCGTGTATGATATTGAATTAACGTTAATTTTCTTAGGTGTGATAATGGGACCGTAGTAATCTAGGAGAATGTTCTTATTCTTCGTACATGCATGTTAAAGTATTTAGAGGGCAAAGTGTCATGGTGTCTGCAACTGTCTTTCAAATGCTTGAAAGAGGAAAGCAAACTTAATAATTGGTAAATCTAGATGAAGGGTTAAAAAAAGGTTTTAAAAAACTCGGTGTGATCTATTTCTTAATTACTTCACCAAACATTTTTTTGCCATGACCTTGGATAGCTTTATGCTTACAAGCATAAATTGTGCTGCTTAATGTACTAAATTAGATCGAAATCTTTAAAAGCATCATAGCAAGAAAATTGCTCTGCAAAGCTTTTTAGACATAAAAGAACTTATAATTTGTGTAGGAGTATAAGTAAAGATAGGGTAAAGTGGGAGAGTGAGCCACAAAATAATAAAAAGAATGTTTTCCTGGGAGTCAGAAAACCTTTGAGTCCAGCACTTAATGACTAGAGATGTCAGTTTCCTCATGTGCAAAATGGGGCTAATGGTGTCAGCTTCATCAGCCTGCCATACAGGTACAGGAGAAACAGAATGTGAAAAGGCTTTTATAAACTGGAAATGGGTAAGCAAGTGAAGTGATTTTAATTATCATGACATGAAAATGTCCTGTTAGCAGTGCTTCTCAAACACCTATACGAAACAAGCAACTGGGAAGCGTACGTGTACATTCCAATCCTGCCCTCAGACATCCTGATTAAGTAGGTCTGGGATAAGGCCCAGAATTTGCTTTGTGAAAGCACCCCAGATACTCTGGTGCAAGTGATCTGAAAACCACACTTAGAGAACCACCTTGGAGATGGTTACTGTGATCTAAATCTTTGCTATGCAAAGTTTAGTCCATGGACCAGCAATATCACCATCATCTGAGAGCTTGTTAGGAATGCAAAATAAGGCTCCACCCCAGACGTACTGAATCAAAATCTGCATTTTTAATAAGATGCCTAGGTGATTCCTGTGTACATTGACATTTGAGAAACACTAATCTAAATGGCAAGACTGATTGGTGACTTCTTTTTTTGTCTTGGTCACTGGATCTCAGCTTGCTGTCGGATGCAGTTGGGATTACCACCTTTGCTGCTGCTGACACCTTTTAACCTCACTTAACTCTTCTCTCTGTTTCTCTTTGTTTCAGGCTTCTCAAGGTCCTGAACATAACCAGCCAATCAGAGTGCTTATTTTCTCCCATGTCATAAATAGACCAAAGCTTACTGACTTCAGATCTAAATCTAGTTAAGCTACTTAGTAGTTATGTGATTTCTTTTTCTTTTCCTTTTTTGAAACAGAGTCTCACTCTGTCGCCCCAGCTAAAGTGCAGTGGTGTCATTATAGCTCACTGCAACCTCAGACTCCTAGGCTCAAGCAATCCTCCTGGTTCAGCCTCCCTAGTAGCTAGGACCTCAGGCATTTACCACCACACCCAGCTAATTTAAAAAAATTTTTTTGTGCAGACTATGATGCCCAGGCTGGTCTCAAACTCCTGGCCTCAAGTGATCCTCCCGCTTTAGCCTCCCAAAGTGCTAGGATTACAGGTGTGAGCCACCATGCCCAGTCCCTTTTTTTATTGTAGTGAAACATAACATAATATTGACCATTTTAACCACTTTTAAGTGTAGAGTTCAGTAGCATTAAGTACATTTACATCATTGCGCAACCATCACCATTATCCATCTCCGGAACTTTGGGTATGTGATTTTGAACAAGTCACTTAATCTCTCCAAGCTTCATTTCCTTATCTATAAGATATGAATAATATTACCTACACCTGCAGAGTATTTTAAGAATTAAATGAAATAATATATAAACATGCCTAGGGCCCACAGGAAATGTTCAGTAAGTGCTGACTTCCTTCCATTTGAAGCAGGTTTTCAGATAGCCCTGATTTTACAATAGAATTCATCTACTAAAATCAACTGATAAGAGTTTCAAAAGCATATACAAAAATTGACATATACTGAGCACATCATTGCCTTACAAGAGGACAATTTATAAAATAGAAGTATTCTATAATCTATAGAATTGGGCAATTTGAAATAGTTAAAATAAACAAATTACATTTTGTTGGAAAAATTACATTTGGAGAAGCAACAACCCTTTTGTTTCCATTGTATAGAAATTCTCGTATTGCCTATATTTAGCTTGTGTTATAAACAGTTTAAGTACAATCATTATCGTAATATCAATAACATTCACAAATGGTGCATTCAACCTTGGGGCTGATCCACTTGCATGGAGTATTTGAAATTCCATTTATGGACACATTATCTTTTAAGGAGAATGCTAAATTGAAAACTTGGGTTATATGAATAAATTGAAAAGGTTAGTTTTAACTTTCTGATTAGACTAATTCTGATTAGACTAATTAGAACATAAGAAGGAAATTTACAGATCCTCTTCTCCAACATCATTATTTTACAAAAAAGGAAATTAACATCCAGAGAAACCTAGTAACTTGCCCACGATCACATGTGAGTTACCCACAAAGCTGGGACCAGAGCTCAGGTTCCAGGAATGAGTCCTGGTGTTTATTGACCTTGAAGAATGGGAACACTTCAGCAGCATAGATGATGGGAAGGATTAGTAGAGAGGCTAAGAGCATTCCAGGTAGAGGGATCAACAGAAGGAGCCCGGCTCTGAAACTGAGAGACTGGTGACTGCGTTCAGGGAGTATCACACAGTGGGGAGGTTGGAAGGAGAAATTAAGATAGGGTTTCGTGAAGAGAGAAGAGATAGTATTGGACCCTTGTGACACAAAAGATCAGAAGAGAGGGTTAGGGATTTTTGTTTCGTTTTTTTTTTGTTTTTTTTTGAGACAGAGTCTCACTCTGTTGCCTGGGCTAGAGTGCTGTGGTGTCAGCCTAGCTTACAGCAACCTCAAACTCCTGGGCTCAAGTAATCCTCCTGCCTCAGCCTCCCAAGTAGCTGGGACTACAGGCACGTGCCACCATGCCCAGCTAATTTTTTCTATATATTTTTTTTTAGCTGTCCAATCAATTTCTTTCTATTTTTGGTAGCGACGGGGTCTCACTCTTGCTCAGGCTGGTTTTGAACTCCTGAGCTCAAACAATCCACCCGCCTCGGCTTCCCAGAGTGCTAGGATTACAGGCATGAGCCACCGCGCCGGCCTTGTTTCGTTTTTAATTTTACAGTTTACGAGGCTCTTCTGTATTTCTATTCTCACGTAATTATAGCAATTATGGGAAGTAGGTATTTTGCAGATGAAGGTCTAATACTCAGAAAGTCACATTCTTTGCAAAGCTAAGATGTAGACTCGGACCCTGAATACAAAGGCTATGTATTGTGATTTTTAAGAGCATGAACTCTGGAGCGAGATCACTTCAGTTCAAACCTCTCCATCCCCAGGTAGAAGCCATATGAACTTGAGAAAAAAAATATGGCTAAAACTTATAGTATTTATTATATGCCAACTCTCTATTCCAAATACATATATTACTCATTTAATCCAACAAACCTATAAAGGATATTCTATAATTATCACCATTTTAAAGCCTCTCCCACCAAAAAAAAAAAAAAAAATTGAGAGGAAGGAAAGAAGTATCTCACTGGAAGATGAGGAACAGGGATGTCCTTCTCCCCTAGGTTCCCTGTTCCTTGATTTATAATATAATCTCAACTCCTTGGTATCCCACTAGTTCCCTTCCCACTTGTGATACTGTGGTCAATTAGATCATTGTTCAAAAATATTCACCTCCTCCCTTCACCTTCTTAGGAGGAGTCTACTTCCCTCTGCTCAACTTTGGGCTCCATGCTTTAGCCAAAGATATGTTAGCAGATATAACACTGAAACTTGAAGCGTCCTTCTACAGTTGGGCTTGCCCTCTGTACTTCTGCCCTGAGAACAGCTTCCCCTGGATAGCTCCTGCCCTATCAGCCTGGGACTCCGAGAGACCACATGAGAGCAGATCTCCACCCCCGATTTCTTAATGGCCAAGTTGACAGGAGTGACTGCCCTGCAGTCCTGTAGAACAGTCCCCGACCTTTTTGGCACCAGGGACTGGTTTCATAGAAGACAATTTTTCCACAGGTGGGGAGAAGGAGGTGGGGTGGGCAGGGAGCTCAGTACTGGTCCTTGGCCCAGGGTTGGGGACTGTAGCTGTAGAAGGTCTGATACCAGCCCATTCCAAGAAAGTCTCTGGAGACTCAGGGTAAGAATCTAGATCCATGTGCACCTCACCAGCAGAGCACCAGCCTCTGAGCTTCCTTCTTGGTTATGCTGGAAGCAGAACCAGCTGATGGGACAGAAAAGGAACTGGAGCCTTGCCTTCCACTGCTACTTTCAGTATTTCCACTATAATAAGTATCCTTTTAATGTAAAAAAAAAAATCAATTTCTTAAATAATTGGACTTGGAATTTTTCATCCAATAAACCCATAGAAAAGAAAACTCAGACCAAAATCTAATTAAATATCTCAGTGAAATCAGGAGTTAAGAAAGGGAGCCCATGTTTATGGATAGAGACCCCCTTGCCCCAGCTCTTTAGTGAACATACATGGTTAGTCCTTTCCCCCAAAACTGGCTGTGCTGTAAGGGCATTTTGCAAGTGGAACTAGAGCTTCAGAGCCTCTCGTTCCAAAGTAACGAGGTCACCACTCTGTCCATTCCAATCAGTGCCAGCAGTGAGAGAACCTTCACACACAATCTGGGCATCTGCATAATGTAGAAACTGAAATTTTCCACCTAATGATGATAAACTGCACAGTTAGGTTAATAATCAGCTTGCAAATCCAACAATTATATTAGGTAATAGAGGTTCAATAGATGTGCTCTTTTAAAATCTTGCATAGATCACACTTCTATAAATTGAATCTCATTCTAAATGCACCAAAATGTTATTTAAAGAAATGCCATATTGAAATTTTTCATTAAGAAAATAATCACACTCTTGTATTTGTTATACAAGTTTTATATCCTGGGCATTTCTAACCCATGGTACACCCGGGATACTTCCCTTATGGGGCAGCATCTCTACAGGAGGCCATCCATATTCCAAAGACAACAATAATGTTAAAATGCTTTACATCATTCTTTATTTTAAAACTGTTTTACCAACATATACTAATCTTCACAATATTCAAGGGAGGTAGATAAGTATTACACCACTTTCACAGATGGAGAAACTGAGGCAGAGATTAGTAAATTGTGAAGGGCATAACATATGGCACAATTAGGAAAAGAATTTGTTGCAGTCATGGATCACTGACGACCTTTCCCATGACTTCTGAGTCCTGCCAACATGAAAGTAGCAGATGCAGCATGGAGGCAAGTCATCAATAGCTGGGCCAGTCTAAGGCCAAACTTTACCTTGATAACCAGATGTCGAATATGCTGTCCTTTGGCAAGCATTCCCCTCACACACATTCTCACATGCGTCCACCTCTAAACAAGGAGAGCGGAAACTGTTGTGAGGGCAGGAGGGTTTGGAGAAACAGGGCTGGGAAAGAGGACAACAGAGGAGAAAATAAGAACTGATACCAAAGCAAGGAAACAAAGAACAAGAGGACCAGCTGGGACCCAGTCCAACAGAAAGGAGACACAGCAGAAAAGAAGTACCATTCATTTGAAAAGCTCAGACGTCTAGAAATGCTACTAAAGGGGTAATTCTTAGCAATGGCATTACAGAGCCACTACTCATGGCTTTGCCAAATATAATTATCAGGTCTTTCTGACATTCCCAGGAGGCAGAATTATTCCTTTTCTCTGGTCCAGACCAAGTGTTGATGTAACTGACCCGACACTGCAAAGGCTGCTGACAACTCAAACGCACCCGCCTGCCATGCCTCCTCTCTTCCACTGCTCTTCTAATCTCTTCAAAACAAAACAAAAATGCATTTTAATATTCTCCCTGCAAAAATCCTAAAGTAGGGTCCCATGTTTAATTTTTATAAAAGGGACATGCTGGCCGGGCACGGTGGCTCACGCCTGTAATCCTAGCACTCTGGGAGGCCGAGGCGGGCGGATCGTTCTGAGCTCAGGAGTTCGAGACCAGCCTGAGCAAGAGCGAGACCCCGTCTCTACCAAAAAATGGAAAGAAATTAATCGGACAGCTAAAAATATATGTAGAAAAAATTAGCCGGGCATGGTGGCGCGTGCCTGCGGTCCCAGCTACTCGGGAGGCTGAGACAGGAGGATCGCTTGAGCCCAGGAGTTTGAGGTTGCTGTGAGCTAGGCTGACGCCACGGCACTCGCCCCAGGCAAGAGAGTGAGACTCTGTCTCAAAAAAAAAAAAAGGGACATGCTGGCCAGGCACAGTGGCTCATGCCTGTAATACTAGCATGTTGGGAGGCCAAGGCGGGAGGACCGCTTGAGGCCAGGAGTTCGAGACCAGGCTGAGCAAGAGCAAGACTTCGTCTTTACAAAAAAGTACAAAAATTAGCCATGGCAGCACATGCCTATAGTCCCCGCTACTCGAGAGGCTGAGGCAGGGGGATCACTTGAGCCCAGGAGTTTGAGGTTGCAGTGAGCTATGACAATGCCACTGCACCGCACTCCTGCTACTCTAGCCTGGGCAACAGAGCAAGACCTGGTTTCAAAAAAAAAAAAAAGAAAGAAAGAAAAGAAAGGGTCATGATAGGCATACATGTGAATTAACAGCCCCTCTCAATCAATGCTCCTTTATACTGTATGGAACATTTTTTTAAAAAATTGTGGATGCCAACTAGAGAAAAATTGGAGCTCAAAGAATCTTTTCTGATCTTTCTAGTGTGAAGCCAATATAAGAGATGGCAAACAGCATGCCACCAGCTGCAATGGAGTACTGCTGGCAGAGTGGGGTGACCAAGGACCCAGCAGGGAGGTGCTAAGGTATCAGATGAACAGGTGGCAGTGGCAGCACAGGCAGCTGAAGAGGCAGAAGTCAGGGCCAAGACCTGGTAGCCAAAGAGAAGATGTATGAAGTACTGGTGTTTGAAGCTGAGCGAGGCAGTAGCACTGGTTTGTGTCAAGGCCTCTCCTAGGACAGGATGGAGCCAGAAATACATCCTTTCTTCATTTCAATCAACAGCATCATTCCTTCAGACATCTAGCTTTAAAATCTTACCCTTCCTGTCCAACAAACACAATCAATTGCCAAGGCTTACTGATTCCACTTTGGCAATGCCCTTCATGTTGGCCTCTCTTGTTTTTACTACAGCCTTCTCTGAGTCCCCCTTTCATTTCATCCTAAGCAGGGCCAAACCCCCCTACCTGGTATCCCCAACTCGTCGTCTCTTCACTCAGTTCCATCTTCTACTCTTCCTCCTGGAGCAAGTTCTGATCACATTACTGCCCAATTTGGAAATTCCCCATGCTCTCACTGCCTCCCAATTGTGTATCTCATCATCTCGAATCTTCAACAGGACCTTGCATTTAGTGAAGTTCCTCTGCTTTCTGAATCTCCACTGCCAAAATGCCACCTCTTCCATGAAGCCTTCCTTCAAGCTTCTCAGTTCTCTGCTCTGAGATACAAGGGCATTTGAAGACATGTGCTGATCAAGTACATGATAGATGAGTACAAGCCTTATCTCCCCTACTGGGCTGTGTCCATAATTTGGCAGGGTGGAGGATGGTGAACTGTATCTTAATATTTACCAATCTATTCCCTACAGCACCTAACAAGAAATGGTTTTTGCATTTCCACCTCAGGTAAGAAACTGCTCAACAGTGAAATGAATTGGGTCGTACTTGTTCATAAATGGAGATACTAGAACAAGTACCCTGTGATGTGATCTGGTTCTCAGGACAAAACAAATTCATGAGAGAGCTTCAAGAAATGGGGCAAGGGCAGGCAGGTGGGGCTGTATATTAGGAGTCAGGAGACCCGGGATTGAGGTTCTGCTTTGCCATTCACTACCTACAGGCTTGGCACCAAGTGGTGATTCTCTGAACATCATTTCCTTACTTCTGCATGGCTTCACAGGATTAAGAATCAAATGAGACACATTTATGAACTCTACATCTGTGGTTTTTCAATCCCAATTATGCATCCTAATCCCCTCTTAAAGCCTCTGAAAAATACATAGGCCAAGGCCCCAACCCAGGCCAATTGAATCAGAGTCCTCTGGAAGTGAGACCCAGTGGGACTAATTATTTATAAAATACTGTTTCTAATGCATAGCCAAGGTTGGAAACTACTGTTATAAACTCATAAATACCATTAACAGTAAAGCAGGGTTGCTTTAGGCTGCTGGTTTAATTATCCTTTATTTATTCAGTTAGGAATTAGTTCGAATGCTTTTATATTTCCATTAAAATATACTACTGTGTGAGCATTTTTTATGTTGTGCTACATTGTTGTTTGTGTGCCTAAGTCATAAGTTCTGAGAGAGAGAATAACATAATATCTAGCACCACTGTAAACAAGGATGTGTCTAACCCCCAAATTTTTTGAGAACAATAAATAAAAACTTCACAGGGTCCTCTGAAAGCTTGCTACTCAGAAGTGTGGTGACCAAACAGAACTGGCACAAACTGGAAGCGGTAAGATGCAGAATCTCGGGCCCCACTCCCGAATCTGCACATTAAGGGGAGTTTTACACGGCTCACTAGGTAAAGCAAAGGCCATCTTTCCTCAGTTCACGTGTATATGCAGGGCCTGCCATTCCCTGTCCTAATCCTGAAGGGGTACACAAGCATGGAGAGTCAAGTTCTGTTTTCCACAAGCCACTGAAGCTTGGACTTCATCCAGACGCTTCATTCTCCAAAGGGTCCATTTGGTAGAAACTAAATTAAGAACATAAATCCTTACAAAAGGATCCTTCCTTTCACAGAAAACTAGTCTTCACAGGGTTCCTTCAAATAACCAGTTCCTCTAAGACATTGAAAATATGATTCAGTGTATAAAATAAATTCATATCCATTTAAGTTTTATGCAGTACGTAAATAGCAAGTGTATTTGTACCTTACTGAACTTACAGTCCTCAGGACCCAAATTCCAAAATTATGAAGGAGGGAAGCTCGGCCACTGCAGTAAATAATTTCTCCTTGCTGACCCACGCCCTCTAGACAATTGTGACGTTGGCAGTACCCATCCGAGACTGTACAGACCACACCACAGCCAAAGAGTTGTAACAGACTCTGAACATTACCTAGCCCGGCTCCCCTGTTTTATGGACAAGAAACACCACGCCAAGGATTAAAAGGAGTCACCCATGGTCATGAAGCAACCTGAGGCAGAGCCAAGGTTAGAATTCAGGCCCAGACTCCCCGTCCTATACTCCCTCATGTAAACTCTGCCACATGAACTCCTCCTTCCCCACCACACGGCCTTGAAATCTCATTCTCAGAAATTGCTCATCTGTCTTGGCACTTAAGTGTCACTTTGCTGCTTCCAGCTACTGCTGTCCCCAGCCTTTTAACATTAGGCTCCAGAAAGAAGCTGTATCGCAGCTCGATCAAAATACCCATTTATGAATCCATATTTCCAAGTATGCTGGTAATGGATTCCTACACAAAGCCCAACGCTAACTGTGTAACGCCAGCTACAAAGCTAGCATCATGAGCATGGTGAAGGAAGGGCCTTTCCTCAGGTGGCTAAAGACTAAAAAGAAGGGCACCCATTAACTCAGTAGTACCAAGTTGGCAGGAAACTACCGAGGGAAGGCAGTACCTTTAAAAAACATACACAGTGTGACTATAAAATTGCAAGTCTTTTTTTTAATAAAACAAACATAACAGAATGTGGAAATCTAAACGAACATTTCTCCTTCAAAGTAGTCACATCCTTAGTTCCAACAAAGCTATCATTGTTGAAGACGTTATTTGGAACTCCTCTTTGGGGAAAGGGCTTAAAAGGCAGTTTATGAGCCACATTAGAAAATATCCTCCTAAATATTGGGCTGTTTAAAAACAGAAAATCCACACTCAGAGGATGACACCAAAAAAATAAAAAAAGGTGCTGCAGCTCTCACAGAGGTTCCCTAAAGACTTCTAGCAAGTTCTGAGCAACAGCATCACCACTGGAGAAACGTGTGGCCTCCCAGGACAGCCAGTTTCAATGGAAGGGCATTCATTTGGATGGAAAAGTTCTGCTGTTTAAAAAAAAGAAAAAAGAAAAGAAAAAAGAAAAAAATCAGCCACACTCCTTTATAGCCACACTTGCAGCATTTGATCAAAAAAAAAATACAACAACACTCACACATGGTTCTTGTATGAATTCTAATTAAGAGACATTACATTCAGAATTATAGCACTCAGTGATAACTTTCAGAAGACTCTAACAGCTTCTTTGCCACTTAAGGGGTACAGAGGGTGCAGCTGTTTACCTGAATGTATTCTTAAATAAGTGACTACTACCACTCTAATGTTCCTAGTCGTAGCTCTGTTACAGATTACTGACCGGGGCGAGTTCATGTTCCAGACTTTCTTTGCCAACACAGATCAATTACAGGAGAGCCACCCACAAAGTTCTTAGGGTGAATTGGGAAAGGGCCGGTTAAATGAGGAAACAGGCCATTCCTTGGTAAAAGTTTGTAGTTTTCTTTCCCAATACATCTTCTTTTTATTGAGAACTTCCATTTTTATCCTGTGTTCCTCCTCTGCCATCTCACACTCTCGCTCTATCTGCTGGATTTTGGCCACATGCACCTCATTCATTTGTATCAGCTGCAGTTGTAAGATGGACATTTGTTGATGGTGTTCTTCCTCATGCATCTTTTTTAAAGCACCTTCCTGAGAGGTTTTGCTCCTGTAGTTTTTATTGGCTGTTATTCTGACAGCTGAACATGAGGGTTCAGGTTGAGAGGTCCCCTCACATACTGGAAAATGTATGAACTCTTTCTCATCATCGCACAGTTCTCTATTTGAAACAGCAAATGATTCTGAAAAACAGTAGCAGAAAACATATGTTCAAAGATTTTACAAGCAGAGAAAAAAAAAATCAATCCTATTTCAAATGACAGGGTCCCTCATTACAGGATGTATCTAAAATAGTGTCTGCTTTGGCCTTCGTGTCTGCAGGTACCCTGGCCACACCTGACTGTTTACAAACCCATAAATCAGAAGCAAATTTTCCTTAAGAAATTATGATAAAGAATTTCATTATATCGTTTCTAGAACTTCTAAGTATGGGATCCGTGGTCAGAGACCACACTGATCAAGATTTGGAGACCCTGTTGACATAAATTCTAAAACTGAAATGTGCCCAACTGTGATGCGCATTAAGACCAGGACATGAGGCCAATGTGGGTCTGATCGCCCTTTACCAGTTTCTCATTCAGCCACGAGCGCTTACGTTCATTTTCACAAGAGCGCCATTGCTGTTTACTAGTTGCAGGTGTTAACCCTTACCTTGGATAGCCGTCTTACAAATGTTCTTTGAAAGATGAGTCTGCACTCCCTGGCTTAACTTCCTGACATGCCATTTCTCTTTAATCTCCTGCATCTGGCTGCTACCTTCTAGCGCTGCCATTTGGGGTCAACAGTCAGATCCCAAGGACACTTTTCAATGTCCTTTTTAACTCTTCCCTAGCATTTAACAATCCTTCTTGAATTTCTTTCCTCCATTAGCTTCTGAACCATTGTACTCTACTAAGTTATTCTAAAGCCTCCTTCCTCTCTCATTGCTGCTTCTTGAGTCTCTTCACGTACTGAGACTCCTGCTCCACTCACCTGTTACCTTTTCATATTCTCCCGGGAGGTTCCCATCTCTGGTTCTGTTCTCGACACACCCTAAGCAACCTCATAACCTGGTTCCAACTTTCCTTTATCTTTCTTGCCTTACTCTTCGAAATACTCTGAGCACCCTTTAATCCTACCACAGACGACTCAGGTTCTTTAAAAGGTCATACTTTTTTTCATAAGTCTGTGTCTCATTGTTCTCTCAGCTTGAAGTTGTGCTCACTGTCTGTCCCTCCACTCATCCTAGTCTCCCTTTCTCAACCCCCTGCTCCTACTCATTCAGGACCCACGTCACTTGTCTATGAGACTCAGCTCCTCTCCTTTCTCTACGTGTATGCTTCGGCTATAGCACTTGACACACACTAGTATTGTGACACCATGACTTATTCATTTCTTTTATCCTTGGGTACCAGTTACTTTGCTTGGTACACAGTAGAAGCCTAGTAAATATTTATCAGCTGAACCCTTGAATACAAAGGGAAGAGAATATACAGATGCAAAACGATGCCACTTTTGGTAGGTTCCATGTTTCCCTTATTTTTTTATAGGTCAATTGGGGAGTTTCCATAAGGAAACCACTAACTCCATTAACCCATGGAGTCTTCGAGCTGTGACTCCAAGGCCTTCTTGAGAAGCTTTACATTTCCAATAATGAGAATCTTCTCTTTGGAGAGAAATCATATCAATTTATTAACAGAGTTGATTGCATTATTATATCCACTCCATTATTCTGGAAGATGGGATGCCGGGAAGGTTAATGGCTACTGGGGGAAACCTAATTTATAGAACAGTGTTAATAAAAGGAAAATGGCTACTGTTTAATTATTTCACTTCAAGGGGTAAAGTAACAACTATAACTAGTTCCTAATTAAGATTAAAGAAAAGGTAAAAAAAAAAAATCTTACTTTTGGAAAAGAAGATTAAGGGAAAAAAAGAAAGAATTGATCTTGCTCTTGCTCTGGAAACCTATATCTTGCTCTTGCTTTATAATCCTATCTTTCCGTCCTCAATAAACCTCATTTCATGCTAAAAAAACAAAAACAAAAAACACTACTTCTGTGCCATCCAGAGATAATGAAAATGTCCCTCGTGTCTCCCCAGGAATCTTCCCAAACTCCAACAGCTCTGGCTTCAACTAGATGTTCTTCTCTTGATGCTCCCTTTGCCTCCTGGGCCCACCTCTGGCAGAGCATTTGTTAAATCTGGTGGTTTAACTACCTTCCCTTCAAGGATGGGAGTACTTGAAGACAGAGACTGCTTCTTCTTCATCCTCATGGAGAACCCAGCACAGGGCCTGGTCCAGAGATGTGTGTAGGGCGAAACATCTGCAGTGGGTCACACCCCTCCCAACACAGCCCAACTATGGGGAAAGAACGGTGCTCTGAGTGGGTAACCAAGGCACAGGACAAAGGAATGGGAAAGGGTTAACATTGAGGCTAGGGGCCCTCAGATGTGAACGTCAATTGTGAAGAGCCTTACCTCACCTGTTTCCTTTCTAATTTTGGATCTCAAAATGTCTTCTCTGAAGACTGGACATTTTTTGGTACCTCTCCAGAGGTGGGAAACCTACAGCCTTCTGATTTTAAGATTGTTCTTTTTTAAGCACCAAAGGAGGGAAGAAAAGCTTCATCTTTCTCTGCTGCACCTCTTTTAGTAAAAGGATTTTGTTCCGTAAAATTTGGATTCAGTCAAAAGGCCGTACTTAAGGACCTAGAAGGCCACAACATGTGGACTTAAGCCTGTAGGTTCCCCACCCGAGTCGCTTTTCTTTTTGATTTCATTCCAGGGGATGGTTCTGGATACTCCTCTGAGTTCTTAAAGTCCATACCCTCACAATGCTGTCTCTCCCGATTTCTAAATGCTCACTTTTATCTCAATAATTCCAGGCTTTAGGGACCGGATGATGATGACAGCAGCTCCCATTTTCTGGGCAGCTAATCAAGTACTAGACTAGTGCTTTAACAGCATTACCTCATCTAATCCTTACAACAACCCTCTGAGGGAGGAATTATTATAGAAAACCAAATACAATATCCAAGGTCATCTGGGTAGTTGAAAGAACAAGGATTCTAATCTAAATCTGCATGACTCCAAAATCCAAGCTCAACCACTACAATACCTAGCCTGCTACTATTCCACTTGTTCAGCTCATCACTTACATATTTTAAAATGCAGCCTCCAAATTGAATCCACTACAAAACCATCTATTATGAAGAATATGGGTGTATAGTCTGCATTTTGATCTCCAAATTTCTAGAGCCAAGAACATTCAGACAGTATGTTCGTGTGTGGGAGCAGAGAAATGACTCTACTTTCAAACTATGCTTTTTAGTTTAAATGCTAGTACACAAATTTTTAAGGAAAAAAGCCAGGCCTCTTAAGACTCTGGCAGAAGATGGGGCTTAAAACTACAGAAGCCCAATGGAATAGTTAATTAACTTTCACACAAATATTAGCTCCAATGAATAGAAGCTAGTGTTCAGATGGGAAGAATCTTCTCTTAATTGGAAAAAGACTAGCCTGGGAATGGCAGCCTGCTGCAAACACTCACCATGTAATTTCTCTCACAGGTAAAACAAAAAGTAGAAAACAACTCAATCTTATGCAAAAAGAGTAGGAAGGCCTCAGAGCTTTCCTGGAACCAGAGAACACAGCCAAGGGGATGTTCTTTCACTTGGGCAATTTAAATAAATTTAATCTCAGCAGAAAAAGCCTATTATGGCAGCAAAAGGATGGGAAGGAAACTGTGTACACGCCAAACCCCAGCTCTGCTAAACAGAACATAGGAAATAGGACAAACTGGGAAAATGAATAAATAAGACGTGTGGATGCATATATGTAATATAATACAGCAACTAAAAGAAACAACACAGATTTACATACTACAATGGGAATTAATCTTAAAAACATTATTTTAAGTGGAAAAAGAAGAAAAAATGGTATCTATAGAACAATTTTAAACCCATCTAAATGAATAATATATGTACATAAGACATATGAAAGAATACACTATGATTCAGGTGCAGGAGGAGAGAATTAAAGTGGGGAATGGGGATAAAAAGGGAACACACACATAACTAACACAAAAGAGGGGCTTTTCACAGACCAGTCAGGCTGGTGTGCCGTGACTGGAAATATAACTCAGCCCTCTGTACCTGAGTTCCCATCCCAAAAGACTAGGATTCAATTAAACAGTAATACTAATGGAATTTATTAAGAAATGTTCACACTATTCAATTATAGCTTTATAGCACATAAATATTTAATAATAGCATGTGAAATTAAATATAAATTCTCCTAAGACATTTGAGTGCTACTCCAAAGCTTAGTTTTCTTAAATGTATTTGACCTTTGGTCATCCCACCTTCCCAGCCATTCCTAGCAAATTGTGTTGGCTTCTGTGGTTTGTTCTGCACACCTGTTCCCCAAAGATAATAGAAGATAAGTGTGAAAGCCAAGTTAGCACAGAGCATAAAATCTGCAGTGTGTAAATTATTTTAATATATGTAGGGGGACTTACTGGTTTTTTTTCTTTTTTGCAAACATAATCTTAAGTGTTATGCTTAAATTTTAAGACTACCGTGTTCAAATACAGATGTACATTTTAAGAAAGTCATTGACAAAGCTAAGCATATCCAGGGGATGGTGATCAAGATGACACAGCTGAAACCATCTCCCATCAAAAAGTAGCTGGAGGGAGGCCTCTAGTGGAATACTATTAGTCTCCATTCTGTTTAACAGTTTTAAAATAAATTCCAACAAATTTCTGAGTACCTAATTCTGTAATAGGCACCCTGTGAGGTGTTGGAACAGCACTGCCCAATAGAAATATAATACAAGCTATTTATTAATATAT
>NW_012136969.1:2929986-2934533 GCF_000956105.1 Propithecus coquereli | reverse complement strand
GCGCCCGGCCTTAATATATAATTTTAAATGTTCTCAGAGCCACATTCAAAAAGTAAAGAGAAATAGGTAAAATTAATTTTGGTAATATTTTAAATCCAATATACCTAAAAATATTATCATTTCAACATGTAATCAATATAAAAATTATTAATGAGATATTTTACTTTTTTGGACACTTCAAAAAAGTCTTCAAAATGTGGTATGTACAATTATAGCACATCTCAAATTGGTCTATTTTGGTGTATCCACATTTCAAGGGTTTATTAGCCTCATGTGGCTTATGGCTACTGTACTGGACAGAACCATGTTAGAGTAAAGGTCTCTCTCTCTCTCACACACACACACACACACACACACACACACACACACGAGTCCATGTCAGATACACATGATGTATCGGGGCCATAACCCTGTAGCAGATTTTCGACCTTTTCCCCACCAAGTCCCAGAAGAGATGACTGACAATTTCAGGCTTCTTTTGCCTTCTTGAAGGAAAATTGAAATGCAAAATGAGTGAAATAAAGTCAAGGCTGTTTGAATGTATAGAAAGAGTTCTAGTACCTTAACTACTAACATTAACAGATTACTTTGGACACACGTCCCAACTGACAAAGCACCAAGGTTCTCCACCACCCTTCAGATGTGACCTGGAGCAGTATTTGGCTGTATTTTAATAAGGACCAGCAAAAAGGGAAGTCTCCAGTGTCATATGTGTACAAACATCCAATATGAAATCAATCTCTTTTACAATGAGTCTCTAGTAAATGTCCCTGAAGGAAAGACACTGAGAATCCACATTTATTCCCTTATTGCTGGAAATTTATAAATTGTATTTATGATTAAATGAATTATATCATTTTTTCCAAAAAGAAAGAGAAAAAAAATTATAGGATGGACTTTCTAGATCCTACCCCAGAATTTGAAAATGGGGAAATAAGACTGTCCAAGCCCTAAGAAGAACCCTATGAAATCAACACACAATACTCCAGATTAAATATTTGCAAAATGAACTGAAAGCAGTTCACAGCAGCTTCTTCCTCAGCAACGTAAGTAATGTGAAAAGCAGCCCTGCTGATTCACCTCTCTCTCTACCCCAGCACCTCTCCCTCACAGAAACTGAGTGGCTCAGAGGCCAGCAAGATAGAGTGTTAACTGGCTGAAACTATAAACATCTCCAAAGCAAGGACACCATCAATTAGCAGCACACTACAGAAGCAGCAAGGATGAGGGGGAAGAGACAGTTGGCAGCATCCATACAAGCACCACTAGGAGGTACCCTGCCTTGAGAACTCAAGAACCAATCCCCAGAGACAAGGCTCCTAGAGTGGAAAACAGTGCATGAGGTTCATGATGTCAACCGGCTATCGTTATCAACTGGCTCCCTGGACTTAACCTTGGTCAAATGATCAGCAAGCAAACTTTTAATCATAATCTAGCTCCCCAGATCATCTCCCTATAAGGGGAGGCAGGGAGGTGCTAATCAAAAACATGTTATCGGTTTGCTTGGTAATTATCTTTTTCACCCTGCGTAGATAACATTCTTGATTTTAGACAGTTTCTTGTGACTTTTAAATAACAGGAGCCCGTTCCTCAAAGCTCAGTCTAACTCTGGGGATGCTGACAGGTGAATTTCTCATCCTGCAAGCCAAGAACCAGATTCTCCTGGGCAAGTGTTTGCTGGGTCCTTGCAGTACCTTCTGAGCAACCTTCTGCGCCCCCTCCAGAAACCTTCCTCTGCTTCAAGGTCTTTCTTCTACAAACTGCGATGAACCTTTCTATAAACTGGCCACTCCTGTCTGAAAAGAGGAATTATTGGAAATTTATCTATATGCATTTCCACCCTCCCCTTGCCTGGAGACGTATCAATAGCCCCTAAATTCCGACTTTTTGAAGCTATGACACTCTATCATTGCATCTTTGACTATATGACAGTTTTTCCCTTTCCTAAGAATTACGTATGGCATATTTTTCTCGTTTTTTTTTTTTTTTTTTGAGACAGAGTCTCACTCTGTTGCCCTGGCTAGAGTGAGTGCCGTGGCATCAGCCTAGCTCACAGCAACCTCACACTCCTGGGCTCAGGTGATCCTACTGCCTCAGCCTCCCGAGTAGCTGGGACTACAGGCATGCGCCACCATGCCCGGCTAATTTTTTCTACATGTTTTTAGTTGGCCGATTAATTTCTTTCTAATTTTAGTAGAGACGGGGTCTCGCTCTTGCTCAGGCTGGTTTCGAACTCCTGAGCTCAAACAATCCGCCCGCCTCGGCCTCCCAGAGTGCTAGGATTACAGGCGTGAGCCACCGCGCCCGGCCATTTTTCTCTTTTCAATGGAAGCATATTAAAATTTTTTTCTGAATTTCTCAAGATCCCTGCAGTCTCACAAACCAAAACTGTGGATCACGATATTATAAAGGGTAGACATGCTGGTTTTTAATCTGGGTGAATGCTAACTCGGTATCTGCTATATTAGTCTCTGTACTTAATTTTTAAAGCTTGAAACAGTTCACTATTTGAATATGGCCTTTTAAGTGACTTCATGAAGTGCTTCGCACATAACAGTTCCTAAAAAATAATTTATTTATTTATTTATTTTTTTGAGACAGAGTCTCACTCTCTTGCCCGGGCTAGAGTGCCATGGCATCAGCCTAGCTCACAGCAACCTCAAACTCCTGGGCTCAAGCGATCCTCCTGCCTCAGCCTCCTGGGTAGCTGGGACTACAGGCACGCACCACCGTGCCCAGCTAATTTTTTCTATTTTTAGTTGTTTGGCTAATTTCTTTCTATTTATAGTAGAGACGGGGTCTCGCTCTTGCTCAGGCTGGTCTTGATCTCCTGAGCTCAAGCAATACTCCTGCCTCGGCCTCCCAGAGTGCTAGGATTACAGGCGTGAGCCACCACGCCCGGCCTGTCAAAAGTATTTGTTTGAAAAAAGACTGAGTGAATGAATATAAATCCTCATCAAATTCTCCTTAATATATTTGAGACAGCTTGAGATAAGCAACTGAAGTACCTCATTAATAACTATTAATGCAGCCCCTTATTTTTCCTTACACATAAGTAATAAAGTCTCTAAGAAAGAGAACACAAAGATATAAAAAAGTACTTTTGTCTTCATGTACCTACCATATGACTTTTAATGTCCTATATAAGCCTGAGATCTTGAGTTAGGAAAATCAAGTTTGATATGAAAGTTTCTTTTTTAGAAATTCCCTAAAAATGAAAGATTTTTAAATTAAAATCTCAAATAGGAACCCAATGAGAGCGTGCAAACTGGCATCAGGAACCAATACCTTGGGCCGCAGCGTCGGGGTGGTATTCGGGCTCTTCCTCGGGAGGACTCTGCAGGAAGTAGAGCTGCTCTGGCAGCATGCTGGCAATCTTCTCCTTCCCTAACACGTGGGTACTCAGAAGTGGGCTGACACTCCGTTTCACTTTCTCTCTCCTTTCATGGGCCATAATTTTTTTGGTCCGAGCCTTGATGTTCTCCCAGCACTTCTTCAGCTGTTTGAAATCTCGCAGTGATACGCTTGGCTGAGAGTTGTATTCGTGGGCAAGCGCTTGCCAGGTACGTTGCTTGAGGGCAATAGTTCGCGCATCACTTTTCTTACATTCCAGCACATATTTGTACTTTTCTACTAAAGCAAGCAAAATGCTCTTTTCCAACTCTGAGAAGTATTTGGCAGGTTTTATAATTTCGTTGTTTTGCATTTTCCACTATATTTCTCCTGGCCGTTAGCTATCCTGTAAAAGGAAGTTTGAAACAATAATTACAAACTCCAGCAAACAAAAACACACCTGCAAATCACTTAAGCTTACTCACTGACTTGATACCCTTGTCTGAAATACAGTACTTTCTTTTCCATTAATGTTGAATTGTGACATTCAGAACTCAGGAAAATATTCAGAAATGTACTAGGAATGGGGTTTGACTTCAAAGTAGACCTCCCAGTAGGTCTTTTGTCTTGGCCATACTGTGAGTATCTGGCATATAACAGCAACAGAAGAAAAGTTGACCATCTATACGGAACTCTGATTTCTTAATTTATTTCTGCTTAATGTTAGAAAACTGATTATTCCCCCAAATCATAATGTTAGGCAGCTTTGGAACTAAACAGCTTTCTCAAAGTTTCGTCACAGCTAAGACAGGAGAAGCCACTGTGTAATCAAATATAACAGATGATGCGAACACTATCAAGTTTCAGAATCATCAAGAAATCACTCCAAAAGACCTGACACTTCCATCACTATGTCTGTGACCTTGGACAGGTCATGCTCCTGGAGCAACCTCAGCTTCTTCATCTTTAAAATGAGAGGTTATGGGAGGCTGAGGCAGGAGGATCGCTTGAGCCCAGGAGTTTGAGGTCGCTGTGAGCTAGGATGATGCCACCGCACTCTAGCCCGGGCAACACAGTGAGAGTCTGTCTCAAAAAAAAAAAATGAGAGGTTGGAGTCTGTGATCCCTCAGGTCTGAGGGCCACTTTTAAAAGTACAGAATCCTGGCCGGGCGCGGTGGCTCACGCCTGTAATCCTAGCACTCTGGGAGGCCGAG
>NW_012136969.1:2919570-2929651 GCF_000956105.1 Propithecus coquereli | reverse complement strand
GTCAGAAAGCTAAAGCTGATTGTATAAGATCACGAAGATGGCAACATGGAAAGTCCAGAACCTGAACCGCCCTAGTAGTCTGGTATTCTTAGGATCATTCCACAACTATCTCTTGGGCTCTCACCTTGGGTGACTCCAAATTATTCAGCCATGACTCTCTTAAGTCACCTTGCCAACCTCCACAGTCCTGAGTCAGCATCTTTCACACAACAGGTGTTTAGTCAGTGTCTTATTCCAGTGAAGTGCATGAAATCCATGTGCGTTTTAGGACTCCGCACTTTTCCCATATCTTTAATCACAAGAAGCTTCCCATAAAATTAATCTCTCAAATATGTTAAGGCAAAAATGTAGCTAAGCAACACTGACTGCAGCAATCCAGTAAGCATCATATGCTTCCCTTGTTGGAAGGGGCCAACATACTCCCAGTCCTTCTTACATTCTCCAAGCCTCTGATTGTTCAGAGCAATAGGCAAGCATCAAGACACTGATAACATGGTCCATTTAAAACTGACCAACAGTATCAAAAGAATTAGGAACCAGCTCGAAAGGAGTCCCATAAGCCAAAAACTGAACAATATGAAATCAAAGGCGATGGGTACATAAAGATGCTTTGTTATTTTCTCAATCTTTGCATGTGTTTAAAAATCTCCATAATAAAAAGTTAGGGGAGAAAAGGCTGTGGCTTTTAAATTTATGGTACACTTATTTAAAATCATATTTTATAAACCAGCACTTCACACACTATGCCTGGGGAGGGGTTACTGGAGTTGTGAATGGCTGAAATCTGTTAGACGGAGGCTGGAGGGGACGGGGCCAGATCAGCGAGCCTTGAACTCAAGGCCAAGGAGTGTGGGCTTTACGTGAGGGTGACAGAACCTGATCAGGGTCCCTCATCACGCACCACCTCATCCCAAAAATTGTTAGAATGACGCACGAGTGTGACCAGTGTCTCCAAACACCAGGTACCCAGCTTCACATTCATACTGGACACGTCAGGTATTAGAAATTGAGAGATTTAGACACATGTCAAAGGTGGTTTGGCCTTCAGCTCCTAAGCAAAGCTAAACGAGGGGACATTTACCTTTCAGGACATATCCCCACACCCCTAAATTCCCAGGCCTGTGCTTTGACCGTGTTGCTCTAACATCCATACGATGACATCTAATCCAGTCCCCTTCATCCCCAAAGGTCCCAAATTAATTTTTTGCCTTCATCAATACTTATATTCCCTATAAGTCAACGTTTCCCTAACTCAAATTTATTAACAAATGCCCCGTATATCTCATCTATGTTATCTCTGCCAAGATGTCTATGTTCAACTTCACTTTCTGCAGTTTGTATCATGAAATCAATAGGTACAGTGTACGGTCTTAAACTACGCAGCTCCCAGAGCAGATTCTGATCCAATTCCCCCACCCCAACTCCTCTGCCCCAGGAGATGTCCAAATGCCTACTTTCCCTGGGCCCTGCTCTTTGTAAGAATCACTGCTACGAGGATTGAGAAGTCTGATTCATTCTCAATATAATACATTCTAGTACATGTAATGCTATTTTACATATACATTATATACATATAATGTATATACACACATATACTTCTGAAAGGTCGTCTTACTAATAACCTAACAGAGGAAAATAAACTATTAAATAGAAAGTAAGAGAAATAAACTCGCAACACAACTACCCTTTGTTTAATTAAAACACGTGTGGCCTAACTTGTTATCTGAGTTCTTTCTCAGCCTTGAAAAAGTTCCCGAGCGGACAGTGGGAGTGCGAGTTTTCCCTGCTTCCTCAAGAATAGACAGCACCAGATGCCTCCCGCTATCAAGAAGAAAGAAGAAACTAATTTCTGCTATCAATCTGCTACGTGAGAAACAGAAAAAGCCAACACAGCAGCTTCACAGCCACTTTTGTTATCAGTCCCCAAAGCAGAGTGAAAAAAAGCCATTTCTACCCTTTAAAAGCACCAAACAACTTTCCTTTCCTCCGTGTGGTCTGTCTCTGTCTCTTTCTCTCTCCCCCCTCCTTTCTTTCTTTCTCAGGAAAATAAATAAACTTTACTTCTATGTATCCTAATCATTGTCTGAGAATTCTCTCCCCCCACGCACAGACTTCACACCCTAACAACTTTCTAAATAAATCTTTTTTCTCTATTATTTCTTCAAGAGATTCCTAGAAGAGGAATGGCTGTCACAAAAGATGAAAACGCCGCAGACTCACAAGGACCAGCTTGTCCTTGTACAACAGTGTGCCAATTTACACTCCTACCAACGGCACATGAGCACATCCATTTCCCCACTTCATTCACTCTTGCCGTCAACACATTTTTTATTCTGTGCCAACTAAGGAGGTGAACAGTGTCACTTCATTGATTAATTACATATGAATTTCAGCTCTCAGGCAAATAAGCCACACCCTCGCTGAACAAAGTCCCTGTGATACTTGGTGGGACTGAAATGACACGGAATTAATTCCAAGCAATTTAATAATTTTCTCACAATGTGTGCAGCACCACTACCTGCCACTGTGGGGAGTCTTAAGTTTCACAAAGGATCTTGGTGTAAATGGGGCCGGCTGAGTCTGGTCTCAAAGTAATAATGGCAATAATATAATAGCAGATAGCTTTCATGGAGCCCTTATTGTGGGTTAGACACTATACCAAATGTTTAATATGCACTATATCAATAATCCTCCCAAAAACAGCCCCTGAGAGCATCATTTGTTACACTTTGATATTTTCTGTGGAAAAAAAAATATATTAAAGTACCAGAAGAAATTATACAACTGCTCTCAAAAGCAAATACTCAGAATTACCAACACCTGGGGACCATTAACAGCCTATTAACTGAACTGTTATTTAATCACTAGCTAAGTAAACCCAGAGTTACCAATGTACTTTGCTTAATTTCGTAGAACAGCAGGCCTCCCTGGGCCTAGTGGTTGCGTTCTGCAGGGCTATAAAGGGATTCTGATATGAGCCACTGTACCCCAGACGTTCCCTACGGATTCCCAACAACCTCATGAAGTAGGCTGTTTATGTCCACTAACCAATTATTATTCCCATTTCCCAGATAAGAAAACTGTAACTTTTACTGTGGTCACACAAATAGTCAGTGGTCTGACTTACCCAGGTCTGACTCCTACGCCCAGGCTCCTCTGTGCTGTGCTTAGCACTCTTCTTTCAGACCTAGTGACAACCTCTATTTCCCTGCTCAGTTACAGCCATTAGCACTCTAATTGTCAGCAGGAAAGGTCCTAGGCTGGGGCAACAGAGGTGGAGCTGTGCCTGTTTCTGCCCACCTCTATTTGTTGGCTCTTTCCCTGGCTCCATAACCTCTTCCCTCTTTCTCTCAAACCTAGGGTTCACAATCTCCCCACAAGGTGTACACCTCACACTCTAACCAGAGCTCTAAAGTAATTTACCCTGTTAATCTGATAAGACTGTATGTTTGGAAAGTACCTGGAGAAATCTTATGGAGCTTTAAAATGGGGAATGCTCAGCCTCAGGGGAATGCTGACATTCTGCTTGGGCACGTAAATGAAAGCTTCCCAAAGTAAGAGATCTCCCCGGCAGAGCTTATTAATAGAAACTTCTAGGCTAGAAAGCACATTCTAGTTTAAAACTATTCAGCAATGTCCACAACTGATTATAGATGATAACATAACAAGCTTTCCTTGCTGCATCAGCTTTTATTAGAGATGGACTAGACTTCCCTTGCCCCAGCTCTGCTCGTGAGTGATCACCCTTTGTGTCTGCTGTTCTCCTGGACAGTGTGCTACCCGTGCTTACACGTGTTTGTAGTCCAGCATGCAGCCCAGTGACCATCAACGAAGGGGGCCCTCAGTAAACATTTAATACAGGTGTGATTCCTTTATGGCATGGGAGTTCTCTGAAGTTAATACTCAGAATGGGCACCACGACTGAAGAGCTGTGGCACTGAAAACTGACAGATGTCAGGATATTAATGGACTGCTGTGAAATGAAGTGAAATGAATGAAGACACTGGATGTAGAAAACCTGGGCTCAAATCCTCAATTTAGCACTCACCAAGCTGTGTGACTTTAGGCAAGTCAATTAACCTCTGATGCTTCATCGGAGAAATGGGATTAATACCCCCCTACCCTATCTTATTTCCCCTACACAACAGTCTTGAAATGTGAATAAAGAAGCACAGACTAGCTGGGAGCAGTGGCTCATGCCTGTAATCTCAGCACTTTGGGAGGGTCGCTTGAGGCCAGGAGTTCAAGACTGACCTGGACAACACAGCAAGACCCCATCTCTACAAAAAATTTAAAAAATTAGCCAGGTATGGTGGCACACACCTGCAGTCCCAACTACTCAGGAAGCTGAGGCAGGAGGATTGCTTGAGCCCAAGAGTTGGAGGCTGCAGTGAGCTATGATTGTGCCACTGTGCTCCATCCTGGGTGACAGAGACCCCGTCTCTGGAAAAAAAAAAAAAATAGACCTTCAATAAATTTTAGTTCTTTCTATCTCTCCTACCCATATCAAACTGCTTCCATGTATACACTCAAATACTTCTTGGCTCTTTATTTCATATACACACAATTCAACAAACTCCTGCCAAAGGCTCAACACAGATCTAAAGTATACGAGAGATACAAAAACAGGCTGAACCCTACAGCCTTCGAACGGCGCTGACATGCATAAATTGACAACTAAAACAAGAGGCACACTGAAACAGACAGCATAATAGAGGACAAAGCACCTTGGGTGTTCAGAGAAATGAAGAGGTTAATTTGCATTCTTTAAAAACAAGACAATATTTGAGCCAGATCTTTAAGAATGTACAGGATATGAACAGAGAGAGCTGAAGGAGATCATTCATATAAATAATTGATAAGAAGAGGCCTGGACTCCAAGTGGGGACAATGTCACCAGAAAAGAGGAGTTACACATCTCCTATTTCAAAGAAAGAAATGACCAGGACATGTGTATGTCCACAGTAGGTAGGAAAGCAAAAGAAAGGAGAGGCAATGAGGATACATGAGGACTAACTGAGCAGCTACTCTGTGCAAGCATCAGAGAAAATGGTATTCCTTAACATCCCCAGTGAAAACAACGCAATGTGTATATTGTGGGACAGGCTGCTGATAAGGCAGTGTGATAAGCACAGTAACAGAGATGAGCCTAGGGAAATTACTCCATGATTGGGGGGATCTAGAACAGTAACCTTGATTCCTACTAGAACAGACTGGAATTCAAATTAGCATTAAGATAAAGGAGGACACAAGTTGGGAAATACTTAACATATACAGAAGTGGATGCGCTAAAGGCAATGTGGCATCCCTCCCCTCGAGGAAGGCCTGGCAACAATTATGAACATTCAGTTTGCTTTAAAGAGATAAAGGCTATTTCCTATCCTGGTCTGTCACCTGTCTCCTGACTCAACATCTCAAAAATAACCTTTCTTTTAAACTGAAAAAGCACCTTGTTCCAATCTGCTCACTTTACAGCTGAGGAAACTGAGGCTCAGAGCAAAACAAAGGGCTTGCAGAGCCCTAGTAACACAGGAGGGTCTAAAAGCAAAACTTCATCATCTGCTTTCAACCCCTCCCCCCATGTCTCCTCTTTGGGAGGCCTCTCCCCATCAAGATGCCCTTTTTGGTTGGATACCCTCAAGCCTCCCCCATGACATATCTGAAAACTCAAGGGCATTCCTTTCAACTCTGTTGCTCATTTTGTGACATTGGGCACGTCCTCTTTCCTCCCTGTCAATTCCTCCTCCCAAAATTATAAAGCCAAAGTGGGTGTTCTCTAAAGTCCCATCCAATGCTGGCAGTCCGTGTTAGCACTGCTGTTAAAATGGTTTATCTGCAACCTGATTTCCACAGTTCACTGCCAAAGACACATAGATGGTATTTGCTCATTATTTATGAGCCTACTGGAGCTACTGGCCAATGAAAGAGAACATTACAACGAAGCATTTTAGATGATCTTGCTATTTTGTTTAAGGCCCACACACAGGTTTAACTCTGCAAGTTAAGCAGTTTCCAGGTGAAATGGCTAAAGCAGATGAGCTGATCTCCTGTTGACTACAGCTCCTTGAAGAGTGACTAGTATACAGCAAGCACTCAATACATATTTGTGGAATATATGTTGAAACCAACCTGCTTGCCATTTGCATTTTTGTTTTTACTAATTATTGCTAGATGTTCTACTATTTTAAATTTCTCCTTTTATTAAGGATTTATCATAAAATAATCATTTCCTAGCTGCTTCTTGTAAATTCCATTACAGTCCAAAAGGAGGTAGAAATACCAATATTTTAAAAGCCTCACTCGGACTATGATGCCTTCATGATTTCATTTCATGCAGAGGTAAGAGTACATGTTCAGACATCACATGTTGAGGTCTGTCTGCCCAGGACAGCCACTCACCCATGTGCTCTCTGCCTTCTTTCTTTCCTTTTGGAGGGCTTTCCAATCTTAAACCTAGCACTACACTTGCTTCCACTAATGCGTTCCCTCCCCACCCACTCCATGTGGCCATGTAACTTGGAAGTGTTTATTTTCACCATCTGTGCCTGAGTGTGCCTGTGTGCAGAGCCAGCCTTGTGTTTAAGGCAAGGGCTGCCCCCACCTCCACTCTCCCACCCTCACAGTTCTCTCCATAAAGCCCAGATGAAGGTTCTTAAAAGTCCTGACTCCTTCCTTCCCCTCCCCCACAGCTCCATCCTAAACCAATGCCTTTGGTGTCATTATTAAAGTATCCTCCAAAGAAAGCACTTTTGAAATACAGAAGGTCCTCTTCTGTAGCTGTTCCCACTCCAGCCTGCTTCTCGTCAACTGAGTACACTCTCCTCCACTCCCACCACTTCAGCTACAACCATCAGCTCTCACATCTGCTCTAGGCCAAGGGTACGAAGTATTTACCTCTTACTGCAGCACTTTGAGAATTACTCTGCACTGAGATCTATTCATGTCCTCAAGGATCTCCCCTATCTGATGGTGAGCTCCTGAGGCTTGGAACTACATTTTATTTGTATCTTTAGCATGCTGTGTATCTTTAGCACGCTGTAGATGCTCAGTAGTAAGTGTTTGCTAAAAAAAAAAAAAAGTGGGAGTGTCAGGAGAACCTCTCTCCCAGGCCCCAGCCTCTCTCCTTAGCACCAAATGTGTTTCTAACTGTCTATGGGCCACATCTATCTAGTTGTCCAGTATGGGCACCTGAGAAAGCTCCAATTCTCCATAGCCACTAACTAATTAGTCCCTCACCCTCCGAGTCTCCTGATTTCGATGTCCAGCCACATCAGCTTGGCTTCCCAAAGCAGAAACATCAATACACTCTTCAATCACATGCAACTAGTCAACAAGACCTATGATACATTTTACCTCAATATCCACTGCCTCCTCTCCCATTCTCCCAGCCTATTTTGAGTTCAGATCCTAATCTCTAAAGTGGATTCTCAAACTTCCAGCCTCTCTTCCACACCACCACAGGAGGGATCCAGAAACACAGTGATCACACGACATGCCACCGACATCTCTCCCATTGCCAAAATGATAAAGTCCAAACTCCTCCCATGGCATTCAGGGCCTTTCTGGGTCTGGTCCTGATTATAGCACTTGCATCCACATACATACCCACCTCCCCACGACCCTCTCCATGTAATTTTCAACCTACCCAAGCCAAACTCACCTCCATGCCCTCGAATCGACTGTGTTCACATGCCTCTGAGTACACGGGGCCTTTTCTGGCTGGAATCTTTTCCCCCAAGGTCCTCCAAGGGCCCATTTTCATCCTTTGAGGCCCAATTCCCATGTAATTTTTGTGAAGCCTTCCTCAACTAATGCCCAGTCTGTTATGTTTATTTTATTTATAACAGCTTCCTTCTAAAATGGGTTTGAAGCAGCTTACAAATGACACATACACTGCAACTATTTTTTTTTTTTTAAGAGAGAGGATATCAGAGCAAAGACAAGGGTAAAAGAGATCAAAGTTAGGAAGTAATGGAGCATTCAAAACCTGTCATAAGGTCTCATACTCATCTTGTTAGAGGTAGACTGGCCCTGAGTTCTCTATCCAGAATGAGTTACTCTTCTATGAGCTTGCTGCCAGCTGTATATGACTGTACTATAGCACTTCCCATATTTTTTGTAATTTGCTCTGTGTCGCTCTCCCTCACTGGATTGGGAAATTCCCAAGGGAATACATAATTTCTGACTCATCTCTGTATCCCCAGCATGTAGCATATGACTCAGCACACAACTGGTGCTCAGCAGACATTTGTTGAATGAATGTTATCATGGACAGGAAAAATGGTACTAGCACTTGTTCAGCTCCCTGCCAGGTATGTGAAAAAACATTTTATATTCACAAAAAAATTACAAAGCTAAGAAATGGCAGAGCTAAGATGGGAACCCAAAACTGTCTCTCTCTCCAAAGCAACTGCCCTTTCCACCATGCATTGTGTTCCCTACTGCCACCATCACTATGTACCCAAATACCCGCTGCTTCAAAACCTGGTTAAAAACAAAGCCAAACCCAACACAACACCCTTCTCCAAGAAGCCTTTCCGGTTTACTCAGGATAAAGGTGTGCCTGAGTCCAGCCCCTGGCCTTCCATAGCATGTAAGTAAGAAATCATCACAAATCTGTAGGTGCCTCCTTGGTCACAGAGAACTAAACGGTCTGTTAGGCATTCCACAGATGGTGGGGTGACGTCCGCAGCTCCTCTTTCTACTGTGTTTTCCCCAAGGTGCAGTCCCTGGGCCTTCCCCACCTTTCTCTTCCTTCTCTCCAGGGTCCAAAGCCTTCCAGTTCTCCCCATGCCTAACTGAAACCCAAAATAATCTCCTCGGACCCACTGCTTCTCTAACCAAGTGAACAGTGTTCAAAACACACTCCTCCATTCCATCAGCTAGGCCTTTGTATTTTAAGCATCTTATCAACCTTTACAGCTGGCCAGCATCCCCATCTTCTGAAACACATTAAAAGAATTCCAGGCATCATGAGAAGGGATCATGACATTCTAGGAGGCCAAATTACCAGGCCTAACTCAGCTGAATACTTTTGGTGTGGCCTGGAAGTAAGAAGAGACCTCCCAGGATCCCTCATGCCCCAACCTGGTCTCTAAGGGAAGGAAGGAATTCTGGTCCAGAATGCTGCTGCGGTGGGATGTGAACCCTGGTCCCTCACTCTACATCTTATTCCATCCAGGGATTCAGAATGTTTCCTCTCCCCCCAGTCCACCCCTTGTCTCTCTGGCCCCAGCCTCCCACAACAATCTTCAATCCTCACTCAGGAACTATGTTTTTGTATTAATATTCAACAATTTTCTTGGAAACACAACCGTCTTTTCTGACACTCTGAAATTACTCACCCCCTGGCCCTGATATTATCCTACCCCCAGCTTTAAATGTGTGACAAACATATCCCTGCATCCTATAACCATTCTCCTTAGTACTGCAGGAACATTTGTAATCTTAAATGTTATCACACCTAAGAAACACCCCATCTCCTGAATCAGAATAGGGAGACTAAATTCTTTACTGTTTTCTACTCCTAAATAAAGATTATTCATGCAATTTACAGTAGCTACCTCACAGCACCAGTGCGATGATTTAATGATAATTCATGCCAACTGTTTAGTACCAAGGGCCCGCTACATACAAAGTGCTCAAAATTTAGCTATTATCATTTACATACACTATCTTTCACAACAGTACCAGCGGATGTACTACTCCACGCCTTCCCCGCCCCACATATCCCCCTATTTACACAAACAGCAGCCCAGGCGTGGAGCAAAGGCGCCTTCCCAAGGTCAGTCGGGCAGGGATGTGATGCTCGGCCTTCATCCTCCAAGTGGGGGACCCCTCCCATTACACCCCTGGACGGGCAATGGGGGTCTTAAAAGAGACAAGTATAGAAAAGCGCGGAGCACAGTGCCCGGCACACAGTGGGGACTCCGAGACGGGAAGACTCCCCTGAGGGTCCCGTGGATCCCTCCCAAGCGGCTCCCCCGGCCCGGGGGTCCAGGGCCCACCCGCCCCGCACCTCGGTGCGCCACCGAGTCTCCCGAGGCCCGCGCCCTGGGGTTTTGTACGCAGCAGGCCGGCC
>NW_012136969.1:2912852-2919265 GCF_000956105.1 Propithecus coquereli | reverse complement strand
GGCAGGACGGCCGGAAGGGCCGCGGGCTCCGGAGCGCCGGGCGGCAGCGGCGCGCCCCCGGCCGGCCAGGCCCCGCCGCGCGCGCCGCGGCCACAAAGCCCCAGAGCCACCGCCCGCCGCCTGCCGGTGGGTCGGCGCGGAGGAGCGCGGGAGCGCGGCCCCGCGCAGTCCCCACTTCCCCGTGCAGCGGCCGCCGGCTTCCCGGGGGGCCTGGGGCGGGGCGCCGGGTGTCCCCCGCCCACTCGCCAGTCCGCACTGACCCCGCCGCTGACGTCCCCCGGCTGGCATCCTTGTGCTGATTTCGTTCCCTTTTCCCACCTTGGCCGAGGAGCTCCTGAGAGGGCCGGAAAAACTGTGTTTGTTTTATTTCTACCAACAACAAAAGAATGCGGTTGTCACAAGAGATTTGGCGGCCACGGACACGAGTTAGTTCTGTCCAAGCCCCCTGACTGAAATAGGCCCTTTTCTTTGGGGACTATGTGATATTTGGACAGCCAAGCCCCCGTGCTGAGTTTATCACAGACTTTTGTTTTGTTTTTAAATTTGCAGAATGTGCCTCCCCTTAGGTTGTGCGCTTCCCCAGGGCCGGGACTGTGCCCTCTAGAGCCCGGGACCTGGCTCAGACATTGAGTGCTAACTCGGTGGGAATTAGTGCGTGTGTGAATGAATGCACAAAAGATCAAACAACCGTCAGGACAAGGAACCCCTTTTTGCCTCTTCCACAAGCACGGTGGCTGGGTGTTTCTTTTGCCCTGGATCTACTGGGAAGATTCCAAGACCCGAGAAGGGCCAGGAGGTCTGTTTAACTTTTTTTTTTTTTTAATTGAGGTGAAATTTACATAACATAAAACAGTTTAAAGGGAACAATTCAGTGTTATTTATTACATTCATAGTGTTGAGCAACCAACATCTCTACCTAGTTCTGAAACTTCCATCACTCCACAGGGAAATCCTGCACCCCTTAAGCGGTGTCCCCAGTCCCTCCTTTCCCCAGACCCCAGCACCACTGATCTATTTTGTCTCTATGTATTTACCTTTATCTGGCTACTTCATATAAATGGAATCATAATATGTGGTCTTTTGTGTCTAGGTGCTTTGACCTAGCCTGTTTTCAAGGTTCATCCAGGTTGTAGCAGGGATCAGTACTTAATTCCTTTTTATGGCTGAATGATATCCCATTGTATGTATATATCACGATTTGTTTATTCATTCTTCATTGATGGTATTTGGGTTATTTCCACCTTTGGGCTACTGTTAAGAGTGCTGCTCTGAACACACCTACCCATGTATAGGTCTGAGCACCTATTTCCAATTCTTTCGGATATACACCTAGGAGTGGAATTGCTGGGTCATGTGATAATTCTATGTTTAACGTTTTAAGGGACTGTCAAAAAGTTTTCCATAGCAGCTTAATCAATCATTTTATATACCCACCAGCAATGTTTGAGAGTTCCAAGTCCTACATAACCTTATCAACACTTGCTATTTTCTGTTTTTTGACTAAACATTTTTGAGACCATTGCCTGCCCTGTTAGCTCCTATCAGCTCTACTAGCTCCTACCACCCACAGCCCTAAAATAAAGGCTGATCCAGGTCTTTGACTATATACAAAGAAACACCCAATTCTGCCCCCTAAAGCAATTGAGGGCAGAAGCACTAATAAAAATAAAGACCATAGACTAAGAGCTACACTGGTCCTCATTCATTATTTTAACAATAATTTGTCTGGTGTCCAAGTGGCTTTGAAATTGTCCAGAGAGCCTGGAAACCGCTGAGGGAGCTGCTACAGTGTATTGGGAAACAAACTATGATACTCACCACACTGGAAGCCAAGGCTGGACACCGTTTCTACTTGTTTTCCACTTAGTGCCACATTATAAGTCCACGAAAATTTCCTTCTTGAAGATACAGTTAAGGGAAAACTATTAGGCCATAAAATTAGGTCAATTGAGATCGAAAATTTCATTGATAAATGGTACAGTGTGGGAAAAGTACTAGATTTATGTGAACTAAATTAACCTCCTGAATCTGTTTTCTCATTTTCTAAGGTGAGAATGATGATGCCTACCTGGCCGGGTAGAAGAAAGTTTATAGTCTTGACTTCAATAATGAAGTCAGCGTTATTATTATTGATTTAAAATAATTACATGAGCCACATGTAGAAATGCTGCTAAGGAGACATGGAAAACTCATATTTAAGTGTCTCCTCTTCACATTAAGAGAGTAGACTATCCTCACAGCTAATGTGGCAGGGTAACTACTCAGACCTGTAATGCAGTTGCTTCCTTGCCAGCTCTCTCCTTGTTCCCTGACTTACCACAGCAAGCTACCTTGGACAAGCTTTTGGACTTGTCCAAATCGTATCTGTAAAGTGGAGTAACAATACCTACTTAATAGGGGGCGTAAGGATTCAATGAAATGTTTTATGTAAAGGGCTTAGCACAGGGCAAGTTACATAGAAATACTCAATAAATGTGAGCTATTATTTTATTACCAATAATAAAGCCATTATAACTTATCTGTAGAAAGGAAGTGTTAAAAAAAAAAGGGCAGGGTCTACACAGAGTCTAGTGAAAGAAAACCACAGACAACGCATCCATGTGGCTTATGCCTTCCCCAAGTGCAAGGAGATCCATTCCCATGACGGAGATGAGTCATGCATTGCACCCCACAGCTTGCTGAGAATAGCTCTACACATGGTCTCCCTTTTGCTAGGATCCAGGCTCACCAAGCGGTCTTGACATAGCAGTTGGTTTCAATGCAGTTTTCGTAAAGGACAGAAAATGCTCTGAGCACTCAACTCAGAATACTCCAGACTTCTGAAAAAGTACATTTCTCTCTGAAAATTAATCTATTACTGTTTACTTTACCTATCTGTCTGTTGTGATTTTGACTGGCCAATCTAGTCTCTCCTAAAGTCTAATTAAGTATGGATATTAGAACCTATTTTCATCGGGCTCTTTTGTTGGCAAGGAACAGACATTCATCCAAACTCGCTGCAGAAGGATGTTTATCTAATCTTAGGTGAATTGAAAGATAGGAGCTCAACTTGAGCAGGATCTCACAGGAACTTAAAAGTCCCTAGGGAACCAATTTTTCTCTCTATCATTTGAAGTCAATGTGTCTTTCTATGTCTTTGCCTCTCCGACTTTCTCAGTCTCTCAGTCTCTTTCTTTGTCTTGTTACATTCTCTCTGCATACGTGCTCCAGTCTCTCCTATCTCCCAGCCTGCTTCCTCTGCTTACTTGTGCTGCTCTTGGCCATCATGGGCAACCCAGCCTAGAGTTAATGCGGAAACCTGCTGTCTCTTGGTTCATATTTACCCAGACAAAAAATGATGGGCCCAGCCCATCATTTCAAGCCAGGACACAAGCTGGCAACCTATGAATTGACTGCTTTTGGATTAGAAGTCCACTTCTGATCCAATCAGCTGTTATGGGGTGGAGGGGAGGTATCGCCTGGTACAAAAATAGCCACCTAGCACAGCAGGGCTGTAAGTGTGGGTATTCACCAGCAGTTGGCATGTGTGGCTAGATACACTGAAATCATTCTATTAATATTACCATATTTTCTGAGCCAAAATGTAGGATAAACAGTATAAAAATTATTTGCGATACACTCTCTGATGGTAAAGGCAATCTGCCAGACGTAGCTCAGATGCTGAAATATTGGAACTTCTGAAGTATTTTGATAGCTAATGACAACAATGAAACAAGATTTTTGAAACTGAGACATTCCTGGAAAATCTTAGTCCCTACCTACCTACATCTCAGAATTGCTGAGAGGATTAAATGAGTTTATATTTGTAAATCAATTTGATAGTTTCCATATAAATATTAACTATTATCATCACATAGCAGAGTACTGCATAGTCCTTTATCTATGCTGACTGCACCTACCACCTACCCTATTAGGCCATCCCTGACTGTCAATCTGTCTCTTTCCACATTTCTCTTTAAATACAACCAAGCAGAAGGAATGATCGCTTTTAGGAAGCTCCAGGGAACGGCAGCCACGATCTTACCAGTACATGCACAGAGTTGACCTTCTATCTCAACATTCCCTCTCCCTAAGTTGGAGAAGAGTAAACTATTCTTCGGATGGCCAGATATATCCAAATACCTTTTGTAAGACATGGGCATTGAGAGAAACTAAAATGCCTCAACCTGCAGGATCCTGCTATCCAAGGAGCAAATGAGGGAAGAGGAGTTTGGAGTGCTGAACAAGGGGCCACAAGTGGAACTGTGGAGAAGCCGAAAATCTTGTGCGGAAAAGCAGCCTAGAAGAGTGGCAGGCAAGGAGATTGTGGAGGGATAGAGCCAAAATGAAATCCAGGCTGCAGGAAAACGCCAGGACTCATGGATTTCAAATGCCTACAATCCACCTTTCCCTAAGACCCACTTTGTCGATTTTAAAATGGCTGGATTTGCACCGTACTGGCCACTGGACTTGCTGGTGCCACAGCAATTTGATGTTGAGGTGGTTTTGGTGAGCATATTCCAAGCCTCCAATACCTGGACTCCGGAGATTTTTACTATTTGTTTTTGGAGTATTTGATTACTCTACATAATTGGTACCTAGGAGTATTCATTACTCATTGCTGTATAGCAAATTACTCTAAAATTTAGAGGCATAAGTCAATAAACATTTATTATCTCACGGTTTCTGAAGGTCAAGAAGCAGCTTAGCTAAACGGTTCTGCCTCGGGGTCTCTCATAATGTTGCAGTCAAGATGCCAGCTGAGGGAAGAGTCATCTGAAGTCTTGCCTGGGATTGCAGAACATCCTTCCAAGATGGCTCTCACACACAGCTGCCAAGCTGCTGCTGGCTGTTGGTAAGAGAGCTTGGTTTCTCTCCACGTAGGCTTCTCTACAACTTTCAATATCTTCACAAAGGGGCGACTGACTTTCCTCATAGCAAAATATTTATAGACATATCTTAAAACCTTCACACCAGGTATGGCAGCTTTGTTTTCTGTGTCAAGTTAGCTAAGCTAGGAGCTATATTTCCCAGAATTCTATTCCCTATATAGTTCTGGTGTAGACTTGGCCATAAGAGACATTTGGGTAAGATTTGGAAAGTGGAGATTTGGAAACAGGAGACATGTCTTTCATACTCTGAAGGTCTTCCTGGGCAGCAGGCAGTGGAGCAGCTCACACATCTTGTCACTGACCTACTGGCTAACCTTATTGCCATGGGGCAGCGCCTGGCCCTGTGGCTCCTTCAGCTTCTCTGAGTCCTGTGCCATGAGGAACATATGAGCATCAAGGTTGGAGTTGGTGAGAGACAGAAGCAGGTTCCAATTTGTCCTCATGGGTTTCAGTGTTCCTTGTGGGCCACAGTTTGTCTTCACAGATTCCAATTTGTCCTTGATCTTGTCCATATTGAGTTTCCTTCCCAGCTGCCAATCTGGCTGACCTACAGTGACTTCGGGCTCAGCACTAGACTCAGAGGCAAGAGCAGCCTGCACAGACTGCGGCCACAATGCTGCAAGCCTATGTTATTTTTCATAAAGCTGCTCGAAACTGTTCTATTATTTCTAGGCCTATTCTACCACTAAGAGAACTGTTCTGTGAAACCTTGGGGAAGAGGATTAATGTCTGAGAAATGAAGAATTTGGTTTAGGTCCCTAATGCCTGTTTCAACATTGGTTGCTACTACCTCTGTCCTTTCACTCAAATTTCTAACTCAGCAATTCCATTTCTTAGTGTCTCTTCTAGAAAAATACTTGCCTGTGATTACAAAGAGGCATGTTCATTGCAGCTTTGATATTAGAAAATAAAGGAAGGCAGGAGGAGGCAGAAAGATAGACAGAGAGAGAGAGAGAGAACATTGGAAACAACTTAAAGGTTCATCAATAGGAGAATGTATCAATAAACTGTGGTATTTCATAGGACTAATGAAGCATTGTATTGACATGCGCTTTTTTAGTTTGCTTATTTTTGGTTTGCTTTGGTTTTGCCAAGCCATTTTGACTCCATGATCTTAAAGCTGGTGAACATTTTAATCCTAGGCACATTCTCACCCAAAGACATTTTGATCCAACTGATTGCTCTTAACTTTACCGAAACTATGAGCACTTAGTATCGCAGACAAAGCTAAAAAAGCAATAGATCAATGGAAGCTGATGACAAGATACTGTTTTTCCTTTGGAGCATCTCAAAGGATTTTCTTGCAGTGTTCTCATAAATTAGGAATTAAATATAAATTATCAGTATTTTATCCAATTCATAATAAATATTTCTGGTAGAAATACTATAAAATAAAATTGTCAATGGCTAAAACTGCACACGATAAGTGTTAGATCTGCTAACTCTTACTTGGGAAAACAGAACTTGCTGGAAATACTGACCATAAATATTACTGAACATGGCAGAAACACTAATCAATAAATTTAAAATAGAAAATTTTCA
>NW_012136969.1:2910143-2911824 GCF_000956105.1 Propithecus coquereli | reverse complement strand
TATATATACATTTTTAGTTGTCCAAATCATTTATTTCTATTTTTAGTAGAGACAGGGTCTCGCTCTTGGTCAGGCTGGTCTCGAACTCCTGAGCTCAAGCAATGCTCCTGCCTCGGCCTCCCAGAGTGCTAGGATTACAGGCGTGAGCCACCACGCCCGGCCTGTGTTTCTTTCTTGATGGAAGTTCTTGGCTGTCACACAAAAGTGTGGTGCCCACAATTTCACCTTCAGCCAATTAACTTTTCAGTCTCCTCGCACTCCTGCCATGGCCACAGCCACTCCTCAAGCACATAGTGATGCAAGTGTTAACTCCCAGACCCTTTGGTAATAAAAGTCCTTCTGGTTGGATAATAAAAAAGAATGGCTACAATGTATTGTGTGTCTCCCATATGCCAGACACTGTTTCAAGTGCTTTACATATATTGTCCATTTAATCCTTAGACTGTATTCAATGCCAGGAGGAAGGAAAAGATTGCTAAGCAAAAGGGTACTACAGAGCAGTGGTTCTCAAAGAGTGACTATGGGCCAGTGGAAGGGCTTTGAGCTTGTTAGAAATGCAAATTAAATTCACAGATCCTGCCCCAAACAAAACCTCTGAGGCTGGGCCCCAGGAAAGCTGTTTTAACAAACTCATCAAGTGATTCCTTTGCACTTTGAGAACCACTGCTGTAGAGTTAGGATAAGAAAGGAGGGTCCAATGTATACCAATCAAAATCCCCAAAGCATTTTTAATGGAATTTGACAAGTTGATTCTAAAATTCATCTGCAAGAGAAAATGGTCAAGAATAGAGAAGAAATTTGTCAAAAGAACATTCTATCAGATTAAAGAAGAAATCTAAAACAGAAGTCCATGAAAGGAAGACATCAAGAGGAGAACACATAGGAATGCTGCCTAATTGGTAGAATTTTACTCTTCAGTGTATGGGTCTTGGGAGAGTTGACAATCCCTAGCACAGATCCGTGAAATCAAGATGGCATTTGCCCTACCAGATAGTATTTTATAAACTTATAGAAGTTAAATCTGCATGTTGCTATACAAGAATAGACAATTAAATCCAAAGAATAAAATAGAGCTCAGAACAGACTCTTAGACATGTAGGATTATTGTACATTTAAACCATAGAGGAAAAGGCTGATTAGTCCACAAGTAGCGCTGATATAATTAGCTATTCATTTACAAAGAAATAATATTCCTACCCTGCATCATATAAAAAGAAAGATTCCAGATGGATTTTTAAATTACATGTGCCAAGGTGGGAGGGTCGCTTGAGGCTAGGAGTTCAAGACTAGCCTGAGCAACATAGAGAGATCCTGTCTCTATAAAAAAATAGAAAAATTAGTCAGGCATGGTGGCATATGCCTGTAGTCCCAGCTACTTGGGAGGCTGAGGCAGGAGGATTGCCTGAGCCCAGGAGTTTGAGGTTGCAGTGAGCTATGATGATGCCATTGCACTCTAGCCCAGCCATAGAGTGAGACCCTGTCTCAAAAAATAAATTAAGTAAATTAAATTAAATTACATGCAAAAAAATTATACAAGTATTAAAATAAAATACAGAGCTTATCTGTATTATCAGAAAAGGAAATACAGGCTGGGGGGCAGTAATCATGCCTGTAATCCCAGCACTTTGGGAGGCTGAGGCAGGAGGATCACTTGAGGCAAGGAGTTCAAGATAAACCTGGG
>NW_012136969.1:2903083-2909573 GCF_000956105.1 Propithecus coquereli | reverse complement strand
CAAGAGCAAGACCCCGTCTCTACTAAAAATAGAAAGAAATTAATCAGACAACTAAAAATATATAGAAAAAATTAGCCGAGCATGGTGGCGCATGCCTGTAGTCTCAGCTACTCGGGAGGCTGAGGCAGAAGATTGCTTGAGCCAGGAATTTGAGGTTGCTGTGAGCTAGGCTGATGCCACGGCACTCTAGCCTGGGCAAAAGAGTGAGACTCTGTCTAAAAAAAAAAAAAAAAAAATTGACTTCTACAGATATTAGCCCCCAGATCTTGGTTTCTAATATCATTCTCCAATAAAAGGGATCAGGATTCCTTGAAAAAATGGCTGATTCTAGGACCTGTGTAGGAAATATACAAGATAAGCCTCAGGCATTTTGTAGTGCTAGGAAGTAAAGAAGAGCTAAAAATACATACACACACACACACACACACACACACACAATTATGGAGAGGTGCTGACAGGATGCAAGAACCAATTGAAAGCCAACTGAAAGCCAATTGGCTTCCAATGGCCAAAGCTGGAACAATTTGAGCAACAAAATAAAAAATGTAGTATTGAATTATAACCCAAAATATAAAATAAATAACCATGGTCCATACTGATACAAATGACTGAGTAAATAAATGAAGAGAGAATAGGCAAATCTCCTATGAAGAACAATTCCACATAATCTATTAATATGAAGATATTCCACCCACAAGGAGGTGGAGCACAACTCCCCACTTTCTAAGTGTGGGCTGTGTAGTGACTTCCTTTAAAAGAGTGCAGTATGGAAAGGGCGGAAAGGAAGAGTAACTTTACAGTGGAGAAACCTGACAAACACTACCTCAGTCAGGTGACCAAGGTTAACAGCACTAGTGATAAGTCATGTTGATAGTCTGTACCGGTGACCTGATGTGATGAGAATGGCACTTTACCTCTGTGGTTTTGCTCCCCAAAACCCAAACCCTAGTCTCATCATAAGAAAAACATCAGTCAAATCCCAACTGAGGGACATTCTACAAAATACCTCCTCAAAACATCATGGCCATCAAAAATAAGGAAAGTCTGAGAAACATTCACATCAAAGAGGAGCACAGAAGATGTGATAACTACATTTAATGTTTTATTGAGGATGGGACCATGCAAGAGAAGAAGGACATTAGGCAAGAATTAAGGAAATCTGATAAAGTATGGGCTTTAGTTGCTAATAACGTGTCTATACGTTGGTTCATTAATTATGGCAAAGATACCATACTAATGTAAGATGTTAACAATAGGGAAACTGGGTTTGGGCTATATAAGAATACTCTGTACCATCTTCACAATTTTTCTGTAAATCTGAACCTATTCAAAAATAAAAAGTTTATTTTTAAAAATTGACATGTATGTGATAAAAACATCTTTAACAACATTAAAAGACAAGAGAACCAAAACAATGAGGTACTATTTTCAGACATCAGAGTCACCAAAATTTAAAACTGGTTGGAAAAATGGATTGTCTTACATTCTGATGAAAGTGTAAATTGATAGGACCTTTTTGGAGAGCAGTAGCTATTAGAATTTAAAATGTGCAATCCTAAGTATTTAGAGAAATACTACTTGCACAAATGGAAAAAAAGGGCATGCACAAGGGTTTACTGAAGCATCATTTAAAAATAAAACAAGCAAAAACTTAACATTTATCAAAAGGGAAATGATTAAATAAGCTATGGAATAGTCACAGTGTAGAACACCATATTTCATTGACTCCAGGATATCATCAATTATAGACTTCATTATTTTATGTATCATTAAGAAAGAAAAATGCTCCTAATTAAACTATGACACAAAGCTTTCTTACCATTTATAATTTTTATTTTATACTTATTGAAAATGCTAATTGAGACTTAAGACATAGATTTTAAATTTCATATCATCCTTGTGCATACATTAAAAAGATTCATGAAATAAATTGATTAAGGCACATCTAAAGCCTCTTCTCAGAGTCTGACCCTTCTGAATAATTTTTAGACTCAGAATCATCAATATTCCAGGCTGCTAACCTCCATTCTGCAAGTTTTGATGCATACCCAGCAGGCAATGACAGCTACATCCCTACTGCTGCCTAGCTGACAGCCACTGTAAGATGCATACCAATTTGAGAGATTGTAAAATGTGAATAAGAAAATGTGCCTTAGAATAATGAAACGAGCATTGTGCAGGAGCTAAAGGAATCGGGGAACTTCGTATGCGCCACCATAGAAAATTCTGATTCATATTGCTAAGAAAAAATAGCAAGTAGCCAAAAATAATACACAGTATGAGCACATTTATGGAAAAAAGCAAAACAAACCTCTCTCTATATATATCTGGGACAGACACTGAAGATTTGATTACCCACATTCACAATTCCCCCTTACTGTGCCATTCTGTACTTCAGATCTTGAAAGTAACTTTCCCAGAGCCCCCGTTGACAGGTCATGCAATAAAAGCCCTGGCCAAGGAGTTGTAGGCAGACATTCTAGGCTTCCTGTTCTGAATGAAAACGGAAAACTTCACAGGAAGATGACTTTTGGCCTTTCCTGTCTAGTACCTAGACACAATTCCTAGAGAAGCAGCAATTGTCTTATGACTACAAGGACAAAAGCCAAATGCTGAGGGTGGCAAACCGGAAGAAAGAGTCTAGTCTCCTGATGACATCCTACTGATCCTATTGACAAAAAATCAATTTGTCAATGGGTTCTTGGAAACTGAAACTTTAAGAGAAACAACAGATAAGGAAACCAATTTTTTTTTCTTAGGATAAGGAAACGAAATTTGTTTTTCTCATCATCATTATAAGGAAACGACACTGGAGGAAATAACGTTATTTGAGGACCTGCTGTATTTCCTTTGTTGATGATACAAACAAGTTCTGTATTTTAATTTAATACTTGTATAATGTTTTTACATGTAGCTTTGAAATCCATCTGGAATCTTTTTTTTTATATGATGCAGAGTAGGAGGAGCCTGCTAAGCTGAGCTCCTATGCATAGCCACTGTTCTGCCACCTACCCTTGGGCTTCTTTGTTTTTCTTTTTGTGAAACATAAAACTTACCATTTTAACCATTTTTTGAGTGTACAGTTTAGTCGCATTAAGCACATTCACATTGTTGTGCAACCATTATCACCATCCATCCAGACGTTTTCAGCATCCCAAATTGTACCCGTTAAACACTAATAGCACATCCTTGCTCTACTCCCAGCCTCCGGTAACCACTATTATACTTTCTGTTTTTATGTATTTGACTATTCCACGTACTTCATATAAGTGGAATCATACAACATGTGTTCTTTTGTGTCTGGCTAATTGCACTTAGCATAGTACCTTTAATGTTTACCCATGTTGTACCATGTATCAGAATTTTGACTCTTTTTAAGGCTGAATAAGATTCCATTGAATGTATTTGTTAATCACTCATATAGGGACATTTGTGTTGTTTCCCTGAGCTTCTTTTTGAATGAGACTAATAAACTGTTTCCTTTTGTTGGGTTTTCACTTCCTTGTAGCCAAATAAATTCCTAACTACTACAAGTCATACACGTGTAGACATACATGGGTAAAAATATCTGAAAAATGCACACTGCACACTGCACAGGATAACTCTGGAGGTGAGAGTATGATGGGGGGATACTTTTTTCTCCTTTTTAAAATCAGAACACTTTACAGTCTGAATTTTACTTGAATTTTCTGCTACTTTTCATGTTCTCTGATATTTCCCAAGGATTGTCAGCATAATAGGTTCACACAAAATATCCTGACATACAAAGAAACACATTATGCTGATTATTATATTAATAACGATAATGATTATAATAGCACTTACCATTTATTGAGCTTTTTCTACGTACCAGGCACTGTGCTAAGCACTTGACACTCACTATCTCATTTAATGTTCACAAAAGCCCTGTGAAGCATGTGACTATTATCAGCTCCATTTTATATAGGCAGACACTGAAGCCCGGACAGGTAACTTATGCAAGGCCACACAGAGTTACTATCAGACATTGGAACCTGGGTCTGTCTCACTGTAAAGCACCAGTTCTTTACGACTAACCTTAATTGGAAAAAAAGCAAAATCAATAAACTTAACGTAAGGAGTAAAAGGAGCCAGACCAGACTCCTGTTCTGATCCTTTCCGGATTTTCCTTATCGCCGCAGTCTAAGCTCCGCAGGCGCCTCCCCTCCCGAGCCACTGGCTCCTCCTACGCAAGCGCACTGTGACCCGGAACTGGGCCGGATTCCGCGTGTCCCCGAGTGCGGCGGCTCCAGGGCAGAGGGAGCGCGCCGAGCAGAGCCGCGCGGGCGGTGGGCAGGGCCTCTGTGTAAGCTGCAGAGTCACGTGGTCTGTGGGTCTGCGGAATGAATGGTATGGATATCACTTCACAAGTGGAAGGGGTCTCAAGAAGTTTCAATTGGCCGAGTGTTTCATTCACCAATCCATTTATTCCAGAAGTATGTATTAGTGACTGCTGTGCGCGGGCACCCACCTGGTTGAAAGACTGTGCTCCCTGCGCTCCCACACTTGATACCTACAACAGTACGTGCAGGGGTGGGAGACTAGGGAATACGAAGGATGTTCCTTGACCCCACCCCACCCCTGCTCCCAACATCCTAATGCGAGAATAGATGCTGCAAGAAAACCCACCACAATCAGGATTCGTGTCCGCGCAATTCTGTTTTCTTAAAAGTTAGTTTCTCAGATCTGCAGCAACCTGGGCCAATATTGCATAAATTCCTGTTTCCTCAACGTCTGCTTCATGTCGCTCCTCCATCCTCCATCCCAGTGCTTCCTCCCCACGCCTACAAACTTCCCCTGAATAGTTGTTGAACAAATTGTAGAAATGCTCAGCTTTGAAACCACTTTTTTGGGGGGGGAGGGAGGCAGGGTCTCGCTCTGTCCCCCAGGCTGGAATGCAGTGCTACCATCATAGCTCACTGTAACCTCCAACTCCTGGGCTCAAGCAATCCTCCTGCATCAGATTCCACAGTACCTGGGACTATAGGCACACCGCCCAGGCCGGCTTTTTGTTTTTGTTTTGTGTTTTAGAGACAGGGGTGGGGGGGCGTATCTCTATGTTTCCCAGACTGGTCTTGAACTCCTGGCCTCAAGGAGTCCTCCTGCCTCAGCCTCCCAAAGTGCTGGGAGGACAGGTATGAGCCACCACCTCTGGGCCTGAAACCTGTGAACTAAAATAAAATCTTAAGGCTCCCTCACCACCACACTGGCTGACTGAATGGACCCCCTCTTGGCCAAGGGGATATCCTAAAACTAAATTGCCTGACAGGAGGAGGGAGTCAGACATGCCTCATCATGCCCCCCTCCCTTCTTGGAGACATCCTTTGCAACCCATTAACAGGCCTAAGGGTATGCAAGACAAACCTGCAGGTCCTCAGTGTACACAAGGAAGGTATGTCTAGTGGCTTGTCTCTGATTAACAGACCTCCTTATCTTAAAATATTCCAAGCCTTTAGATAAAGCTTCCTGTCTTTAACCAATTACAAGTCAAAGAATCTTCAAATCCACCTATAACTTGTAAGCCCCCACTTCGAGATGGCCCACCTTTTTGGGCCAATGTGTGCCTTCCATGTATTGATTTATGACTTTACCTGTAATCTCTGTCTCCCTGAAATGTATAAAACCAAACTGTAACCCAACCACAGTGAGTCCACTTGCTGAAGGCTTCTTGGGTGTGGCTCCAGGTTATGGTCCTCAAATTTGGCTCAGAATAAATCTCTTTAGATTATTTTACAGAGTTCAGTTTCTTTTCCATTCACAAAACACTTTCTTTTATTTCTGGAATATATGGTCTTTAACTCATTAAGAAATAGCCTTTGTGTGTGTGTGTAAAGTTTTATAATTTCCTAGTTCCAAAAAGGTTTTCATCCATCCAGTGCTATAAGCAAGTATAGCAATCTGGTAGATTCCTTGACACTGTCCCCACCCCCACATTCCCAAATCCAATATATTATCAAGTCAATTTTATGTCCCCCAATTTCGCAAACCTGTCTTTGTCACACCATCTGCACCCCACCACCTTAGTCCAAACTCTTACCTGGATTACTACTATACCCACTTTCAATTTCATTTTTGCTTCCTTGCCAATCCATTCTCCAGAAGCAGAATAATTTTCTTAATATACAAATTGAATCTGTCATTGGATGCCTAACACCTGTTAATGACTTACCTTCGTTTCAAGGATAAAGACCAAAATCCTTAGTGGGACCTGCAATGTGACCCTGCCAAAACTTTAACTCTCTTTTACTGTGTTCTCCACTCTTTGCCTTTCTGTCTCACTCACTGACCTTCTTTCAGTTCCTTAAAAAATGCTCTCCTGCCTCAGGAACTTGGCACATGCTATTCCTGCTGCTTAGTGCGTTCTTTTCCTTGATCATCACATTCTTTTTTTTTTTTTTTTTTTTGAGACAGAGTCTCACTCTTTTGCCCTGGCTAGAGTGCCGTGGCGTCAGCCTAGCTCACAGCAACCTCA
>NW_012136969.1:2900620-2902873 GCF_000956105.1 Propithecus coquereli | reverse complement strand
TGAGCCACCGCGCCCCGCCTATCATCACATTCTTAACACCTGCACATCCTTTAGGTCTCAGATTCAACATCACTTCTTAAGAGAAACTTTCTCTTTGACTCCCGGACCAAGTCATTACAAAGATAAATTCCAGACTCCGGGCCTGGCACAGTGGCTCACACCTGTAATCCTAGCACTCTTGGAGGCCAAGGTAGGAGGATCACTTGAGGTCAGGAGTTGGAGACAAAGATAAAATCCACCGAGTAAGCATGATTAAAGCAAAAGAGTGCGTGTGTTCAGCATTCCATTTGCTTTTCCAAGTGCACTCTTCACTTTTCTCTGCCACGCTTTGTGCCCAAGGAGTCTGACCTATGCACACTACACCAACATCTCCCTGCCCCTCTGGCCAGCGGGAAGCACAGGTAAGAGTTCAGAGCAAGTGGCAGTGTCCAGTTGTTTATCCTCTGTTCCCTCCAGGGCCACTCCAGGCTGGCTGCTCCTCAACTAAGAGCCAGCTACAGCTTCTGTCAGGCAGCTGTCTCCATGGAGCTTTCTTTGTCTGCAAGTTCCAGGAACTGCCCCTCCTCTTCCTCCTTCAGGCTAAAGGGTGCCAGCAGCAATGCTGTTACATATGCATTATTACTTGTGGTTCGCCTAATCCCTGCCCACACTGTTGTAAATAGTTCTTGTATTTAACACTCCTCAAATTACCCTCTTGAAGTGTGCCATCTGTTTCCTCTAGGGACCCTGACTGAGACATGGCCCCAGGGAATTAATTGTGCATGTAACTAAAATTTACCTCCTTGGTGTCAAAACTTTTCCTTATGGCCAATAAGGGATTATCTAGTCCTTTCTATTTATAAAATGGAATGCTATGTGCCTATTGATGAATCATGTTTTTGAAAATACAAACAGGATACAAAGAATATGTTGAATTTGATCTCAAATTTATTTTAAAAAATTATGACGAATGTGTATGTGTGTATAAGATTCAACAGATACACTCCAAAATGTTAATAGTCGCTTTTAGAGTGTCAGGATTATTTTTTCTGTATTTTTTCTTCCATTTTCCTGGTTTTCTGTAATAATGATACATTATTATTATAATGATAAAGATATATATGTATATACAAGTGTTACTTTAAAACATTTTTACTCGATCCAATTCAAGTTATAAAATGCATTCATTAATTAAAGTATAAATTAAATAAGACAATGAAAGTATATTGCCTAGGACATTACTTGGCACAAGGTGCTTAACTCAATATAGCAATAATAATTTATTGTTACAAATCAATGTTTTTCATACTTCTCTGCTTTACTAAACAAAATACAGAGAACACAAATTAGCCTTTTCTGGATGACTTGGGAATATTAATTATTATATTATGTTTTAATAGAATGATGCTCTGGGCTCATTTAATTCAATTCTATCATTAAGCATGCAAAAAAATCTGTACAATAGAATCATCCCCAGAGAGGTAAAGTGACTTCCCTGAGGTCATATACAGCTAATTAGTGCTCTCAGTTCATTTTTTCTCTCTAAGGACTTCCTTCAAGATCTGTTTCCTTTCCTCTAGAGAAATACTTCTTTTCCTGTATTTGTCTCTACCCACAACTTAATTAATTCTATTACAAGCTTTTTCTTTAAGTAACCTTATCTCTATCTTTGTCATAGTACGTTGTGTACAATTGTTTCTTCTTCTCTTTCTTGCCTCAGTTCTATTTTGATTTTGGAAATAGAGGTAATCAGGAGAAATGAGTACTAGTGATAGGTACAGAGCAAGGAAATGAAAAAGATTCAGAGTAAAGTCAGATTTAAGAATGAATGCCATTAACTTTTAGCGTACAGGTCTTGTACCCCCTTTCAGAAATCACACAAATATGGCCAGGCACAGTGGCTCACACTTGTAATTCTAGCACTCTGGGAGGCTGAGATGGGAGGATTGCTTGAGTTCAGGAAGTTTGAGACCAGCCTGAGCAAGAGTGAGACCCCATCTCTACTAAAGACAGAAAAATTAGCTGGGTGGGTGTGGTGGTGCACACCTGTGGTCCCAGCTACTCAGGAGGCTGAGGCAGGAGGATCACTTGAGGCCATGAGTTTGAGACCAGCTTGGGCAACATAGCAAGACCTCATCTTGGCAAAAAATTTTAAAAATTAGCTGAGTGTGGTGGTGCACACCTGTAGTCCCTGCTATTCGGGAGGCTGAGGCAGGAGAATCACATGAGCCTAGGAGTTCAAGGCTGTGTTGAGCTATGATCGCACTCTAGCGT
>NW_012136969.1:2898848-2899974 GCF_000956105.1 Propithecus coquereli | reverse complement strand
TTGAGGTTGCTGTGAGCTAGGCTGACGCCATGGCACTCTAGCCCAGGCAATAGAGTGAGACTCTGCCTCAAAAACAAAACAAAACAAAACAAAAAAGAAAGTCATGGCCTCTACCTTAGGAAGCCCATAATCTTAAAAAACAAAAACCAAAAGACCAACCAACCAAACGAACAAAAAGTCTGTGGTACAGAAGGCTATACTATGGTTGCTAAAGCCTAATCAGCCAAAAACTGTATTCAGATTACGGATTCATTACAGCGAAGGAGAGCACCCCCAGGAACCAGGAACTACACAACAAGAAAGAGAAGGCAGCATCTTTTTTAAGGTTGTAGCTACATGGAAGGTTCTGAGGATGATCTAAGGGAAGTGGGATCAGTTCTGAATTGGCTGCTGTTTCTGAAGCAGGATCAGGGGAAATGGAATAAACTAGGGGTTGGGTGCTTCTGTTGATGGGATGTCCTGGCCAGTCACAGCGAGGATACTACAGACATCCTCAAACATGGAGGGGCAGGACCAAACAATGAAAAACAGCAACAGCAACAAGAAACTTCCTACAAGACGAGCCTGCAAACCAAAATTCAAAGTACAAATGGAAGATGCACTCCTGAGGAAATGGATGATAAAGCATATAAAAATGTTTAAGATTTTCAAAGGAATGAAGGAAAAACATCTGTAAAAGAAAATGAAGGCTGGGCACAGTGGCTCACACGTATAATCCGAGCACTTTGGGAGGCTGAGGCAGGAGGATTTCTTGAGCCCCTCCATCTCTACGAAAAATAAAAAATAAAAAAATTAGCCGGGCATGGTGGCGCATGCCTGTAGTCCCAGCTACTTGAGAAGCTGAGGCAGGAGGATCTCTTGAGCCCAGGAGTACAAGGCTGCAATGAGCTATGATCACACCACTGCACTCCAACCTGGGCAACAGAGTGAGACTTTGTCTCCAAGAAAAAAAAAAGAGAGAATGAAACAATGAAGCAAAACTACTGTCAAGGTGAAAACCATAGTGAAATAAAAATCTCAAAAGAAGGCCCGGCGCGATCCTAGCACTCTGGGAGGCCAAGGCGGGCGGATTGTTTGAGCTCAGGATTTCGAGACCAGCCTGAGCAAGAGCGAGACCCCGTCTCTA
>NW_012136969.1:2895809-2898798 GCF_000956105.1 Propithecus coquereli | reverse complement strand
CATCTATCCATACGGAAAAGAAATAAAATCCTTACAGTACATTAAGACAAAGATAAATTCCAGATGGATTATGAAGCTTAGCATTAAGAAATCATTCAAGTATTGAAAGCAAATATAAGAAATTTGTTTAAAATCTTGATGAATATCTTATGCAAATGCGAAATAATGACAAATTGGGGAAAAATTGTCTTCTGCATGAGATCATAAGCAAAGTTAGAGGAGAAGCAAATTAAAACAAATGAGATACCATTTTTCAGGATCAGATTAGGAAAAATTTGTTAATCAAAAAACACCCCATTGTATGACTTAATGGATACGTTGGTGCATTGTTAATGCACATTTAAATTAGTATACCTTTTTGGAAGACAGTATCTATTAGTTAGAATTTTAAATGTACAACTCTTTCAATCTAGAAATCCCACATCTACACATATATTGTAGAGACATACATGTGCACAGAGAGGCACTGATGCAGGAGTTCACTAAAACATTAATATTGATAAATGGTGTTTGAAAGTTATAAAGTAACCATACTGTGTAATACTACATTTCATTGAATCTAATATGACATCAATTGTAAGACTCATCATTATTTTGTGTACTAATAAGAAAAAAAATGCCACCAATCAAACTATGATACAATGCCTTCTTATGTATAATTTATATTTTAGATTTAATGAGATATTTTAGACTTATTTGACCACAGATTTCTAAATCATGTTTCACTTTTTTGCACTCATAAATACAAAATATAAAGGAAATAAAAGCATTAAGTTACTCTTAAAACAACTTCACACTGAGGATCTGACTCTTCTGAATCACCTTTCTAAAAATTGCTATGGGTACATACTAGTTGTATATCTTTATAGGGTACGTGTGATGTTTCAATACAGGCATACAATGTGAATTAATCAAGTCAGGGTAATTGCGGTATCCATCACCTCAGGCATTTATCATTTCTTTATGTAAGGAACATTCCAATTCCACTCTTTTGGTTATTATAATGTATACCCTAACTTGTTGATTATAGACACTTTGTTGTGCTATCAAATATTGTTCATTCTATCTTAACTATATTTTTGTACCCACTAACCATGTCCAATTTATCACCTCCTCCCCTCTACACTTCCCAGCCTCTGGTAACCATCATTCTACCCTCTGTCTCCATGAGATCAATTGTTTTTAATATTTAGCTCCCACATATGAGTAAGAACACATGAGATATGTCTTTCTGTGCTTTGCTTATTTCCCTTAATGTAATGTTCTCCAGTTCCATCCATGTTATTGCAAATGGCAAGGATTTCATTCTTTTTTATGGCTACATAATATTCCATCATATATTAAAATACCGTGATTTTTTTATCCATTCATCTGTTGATGGACACTTAGGTTGTTCTGAATCAGTTTTGTATCAGAGTCAGTAATGATGTGCTTTTCCCCATCAAGTTGTCCTGTGTGTCGTCCAAAGCATCGGTGATATAGCATTTCTTTAAAAAATGTTCCTCTGTTTTAGTTTCTAGGATTTTCTATGAAGCCACTGACACCCATTCTGAGGTTTTGATATACATGTAAATCTTAATGTGAAAAATTATATGTCAAAAATTGATGAAATATGTGTGTTATGCAGAAACATCTCTTATACTACATATTAAATGAAAGTAGCAATTTGCAAAAAAAGTACAGTATAATTCCAGTTATGAAAGAAAAAGCTAAGCGTTTCTGTTGCAAACACTGTGGATTGGCTCCCCAGAGCCATTCATAATCCTCTCTTCTTTTTAACGTCTAACAGCTTTATTGAGAAATTAGTAAATTTATACTGTTGTGCAACCATCACCACAATCCAGTTTAAAAGCACTTCCATCCCCACTGGCAGTAGGGGAGCACCCTAGGTGGGGCAAGGAGGTGTGGAGGGAACACCAGGAGGTGGGCAGGGTCTAGTAGAGACTGCAGGGTGGCTTTGGGCTTGCAGAATGGCATGGACCTGTTTCTTATGTTTAAAGAATGGCATAAAGCTCCAGTTTCATATATATTTTCTTTCTATTTTATCATTTAAGAAATATGCATTACTATCTACAATGTTCAGGCTCCAGGCCAGAGGACTGCCTTTCCTATGTCCCCACATTTGTAGGTGTAGGAGGGGTAGTATTACAATGCACTGCAACACGTACAACAGCAGAGCAAAATGCTGGTAGGAGTCAGGGCGGGGATGGGAGGAGGGGAAGGGGGATTACAGAATGAGGTGGTGTAGGTCATGTCCAAATATGCACTTACCAGGGAAATGGCACTCAGGGCAGACTCTAAGCCATGTCTTATGAGTCCACAATCTTTATTTGATCCCCTCCACTGTGTTCCACAGCATTCTATATTAAACCCATCAGCTCTTATAATGTATTGTACCTACCAGATTGTTGTCAGTAATCTCCATTGAATTGCAAACTTTTTAAGGGCACAGACTGAATCTTGCCTATAATTAAACCCCCAGCTCTAACACAGTTCCCAACACAGAGTAAGCCTCATCTCCGTAAAAATATGATGAAAGACTATATCCTTTGTGCCAAGGGTTGTGTCATAAAGATGAATGGGACCTCAGTCCTACCTTCTTGGAGCTTACACTCTAGGGGGGATGGAAGACAGGCTCCCCACAATAACGTGAGTTGAGGAAAGAAGCACTAAACAGAGGGGTAAATAACCAGGGATGAGGTTGCAAAAGATAAAACCATTAATCCTCCTGCTAGTCCCCAGGATTATCACTGTGGTCTCAAAGTAATTATGCTCAAGAAATGCTAAGAAAGTCATGGCCTCGGGACGGGCGCGCGGTGGCTCACGCCTGTAATCCTAGCACTCTGGGAGGCCGAGGCGGGTGGATCGTTTGAGCTCAGGAGTTTGAGACCAGCCTGAGCAAGAGCAAGATCCCGTCTCTACTAAAAATAGAAAGAAATTAGCTGGACAACTAAAAATATATAGAAAAAATTAGCCGAGCATGGTGGCG
>NW_012136969.1:2893572-2894344 GCF_000956105.1 Propithecus coquereli | reverse complement strand
AACTCATCGACAACACCTACAGAGAAAAAAAGATTGCTTTAAAAATATGAAAAAGCAGTTAAGAAACATGGAGAGTAGTTTGAGACATTTCAAAATACATTTAATAGTGGATAAAGTAGATATTATATGAATTGCATCTCCGTAAAGCTGCTTTAAAAATATATCTATTTCTATCTACCTATCATCATCTATGAATTCCAGAAGGAATAGAGAAAATGGTAGAGAAGTGATCCTGAAGAGACAGCAGTTCATAATTTCCAGAAGTGAATAAAGTCTTAAGTTCTCCAAGAGAAAACCCTAGATACACTTTAGAGAATCTGCAAAATATAAGGAGTGAGAAAATCTTAAAAACCACAATACAAGCCTGGAACACAGGCAGTGGCAGTTCTCCTTTACCTATCCCTCAGTCCCACATCCCGTCTCACAAACCACCGCTAGGAACATGTTGGTGTATGAGTGCACATATATTTATGCAAATTTATTACGCAGTTTTCCACGTGTATATTTTGCTTTTTTTAATTAATAAAAGGGATTATACAATACAATTGTTATACAATTTTTCATGTCACAAACCGTGGGGACCTTTACATATAACTCTATCAGAATCTGTTTTTTTATTGTAAGATTTTCCTTTTTAAAATGCTGTTTAAAAATAGCATTTGTTAATGTTTTTTTAAAAAACATGGTGCCCAGGCCGGGCGCGGTGGCTCACGCCTGTAATCCTAGCTCTCTGGTAGGCCGAGGCGGGCGGATTGTTTGAGCTCAGGAGTTC
>NW_012136969.1:2888283-2890592 GCF_000956105.1 Propithecus coquereli | reverse complement strand
TGTGAGGACCAGGACGAGAAAGAGAACCTCATTTGATTGAGAAATTGAAAAAAGTTCAGAAAGACTATGTCATGGATTGAATTGTGTCCCCCCATAATTTATATGTTGCAGTCCTAACCCTCAATGTGACTGTATTTGGAGATAGGGCCTTTAGTGAGATAATTAAGGTTAAATGAGTTTATAAATATGAGGCCCTAATCCAATAGGACTAGTCCTTATAAGAAAAGGAAGCAACACCAGAGATCTCTGTCTCTCTCTTCCTCTGAGCACACACAGAGAAAGTGTCATGTGAGGATGCAGCAAGAAGGTAGCATGTGCAAGCCAGGAAGAGAGGCCTCACCAGAAACCAAATTTTCTGACACCTTGATCTTGGACTTCTACCCTCCAGAACAGTAAGAAAATAAATTTCTGTTGTTTAAGCCACCCAGTCTGTGGTATTTTATTATGGCAGCCCTAGCAGACCAATATAGAGTGGGATTCTCAGGAGCAAAGCAGTGATAGGACATGGTCATATGATTATGACACTTAGTTGAAATTGGCAGCAAGGGCAGTGGCAAGTAAGGTGTTGGGAGTGGTTTGGCTTTTTAGGTGATATGGGGAAGGTGGTAAGCTGGGGAAGTAGAGGGAACTGTTGAAGATGAAATTATATGGGATGGATGGAGAAAAAGGTTATGATGAGAGTACAGATTGTTACCCTAGGTTGTTAAAGAGGAAATGAAAAACAGCAAAAGCAGATTGGAAGCAAGAGACCTATTTCTACCCCATGTTTTGCCACCAGCCTATACTGTGACTCTGGGCATGACATTTGCCCTTTCTGAACCTCAATCTATAGGATGATGGGAGTAGATGTGAAGATTTCTCAGTTATCTTTCAATTCCGACTGTCTACAATTTCATGGCTCTATATTGAATTTGGCTCAGAAGAGCCCAGAATAAATGAGTCCTGTACCTACAGTCTATATGAACCTAAGAGTACAGATGAAGAACTCTCCAGGTTCTACCTAGGGATATACTTATCCACTACCTTTTGGCTTAAATGACCTGTAACTCTCAGGCTTTGCAAGTGAGGGAGCTTAGGCTGGAAGACTAAACAAGGCTAACAATTTGGGATATGGGCAGGCAGGGGATTTGGCAAGAGACTGGCATGGTCACCTGGCATGCTGGCTCTTGAGAATTCTGCTTCTTATGACTGTGCTGCAATTAGTCCCGAGCCACTTCAGATCTGATTTTGGCCTCGTCTGTCAGATGGGGAGGCTTTCACTCAATATGTTTTATTAGTCCTCAGCTGCATAAGTGGTTTACATCTGGGTGGGAATAAGTGGCACAGTGCATAGGAAAATCCCCTTCTCCACTTCTACTTTCAGTACCTCCCCCTGGGTGGATTTGGCATGTAGGAAATACTTGGTAAATAGTTGTTATAGGATGAATGATAAATTGAAATGCCTGAAGAAAGGAGATGAGTAGGATGAAAGAATATATAAAACATGAAGAACTACTCGGGAGGCTGAAGTGGGAGGATCACTTGAGCCCAGGAGTTTGAATCCAGCCTGGCCAACATGGCGAAACATCATCTCTTTAAGAGAACAAACAAACCAACCAACCATGACAATCCTGAATGTTAAATTCTCAACTACCTAGTTCTTTGTAAAAGAAATCAAAATAATAGTTGCCCTCTTTAGAAAAGAATTGTTCACAAATGAAATTGAACCAAAGAAATAAATAAACAAAAAGAACCAATGATACAAAAAGTTGGTCTTAGAAAAGATAAACAAAAATCAACAGACCACTAGATAGATTAACCAAGAAAAGAAGAGAGAGGATTCAAATAAGTTCAATCAGAAAAGAAGGAGACATTGCAACTGATACGACAGAAATACAAAATATCATCTGAAACTGCTATGAACACCTCTATGCACACAAAGTAGAAAATCTAGAGGAAATGGATAAATTTTTGGAAACACAGAACCTCCTAAGCTTGAATCGGGAAGAAACAGAAATCTTGACCGATAACAAATAGTGAGACCGAGACAGTAATAACAAAATCTCCCAACAAAAAAGGCCCAGGACCATGTGAATTCAGAGCTAAATTCTACTAGGCCTATAAAGAAGAACTGGTACCTATCCTGCTGAAACTGTTCCATAACATCGAGAAGGAGGGAATCCTCCCTAATTCATTCTATGAAGCCAGTATCACCCTGATACCAAAGCCGGAAAAGGGCACAACAAAGAAAGAAAACTACAAACCAATATCCCTCATGAACATAGATGCAAAAATCCCCAAGAAAATACTAGCAAACCAAATCCAACAGC
>NW_012136969.1:2886596-2888233 GCF_000956105.1 Propithecus coquereli | reverse complement strand
CCAGCTAATTTTTCTATTTTTAGTAGAGACGGGGGTCTTGCTCTTGCTCAGGCTGCTCTTGAACTCCTGACTTCGAAGCAATCCTCCAGCCTCGGCTCCCACAGTGCTAGGATTACAGGCGTGAGCCACTGTGCCCAGCCCAAATTATTGCTTTATATTTTCTTTCTCAGGCTTTTTTTAAAACCATTTAGATGTTAGGTTGAGATATAAATAAAATTTTGTTATCCAAATCCATAGCCAATCATCCTGACACCATCATCTTTTCTTTCACTGACTTGAAATGTCACATTCATCATGTACTGAAGATTACGTATATTTGGATACATATATACGTGCCATATATGGAGATCTCAGATTTTCTACTGCAAGGAGAGTGATTAGCAATGGCTCCACTTCTTGCTTTCTGAAATCCATCATCATTTTTGCTCTAAGTCCTTGCTTCCCGTGGGCTGTTCCCACTTAGTGACTGAGCACTGAAGAGGCATTAAGGCGAGCCTTTCGCTGGAGACAAGGGAGTCCTTGGACAGGCGACTTTAGCTCAAGAACTCCTTGTTGTCCTTGAAGAAACTTTTTTAGAACCGCACTACAGGGGAAGACCTTTCTTTCTTCCCTCTCTCCTTCCTAGAGGATAGGACCTGCGTCCTGGTCTGATGGCGCTTCCAGTCCCCGGCGCTCATTCCCCAGTTTCTTCACAGACATTTTTCCCAATAGATGGCGCCATCGCATCCCACCTTGTTCTGCTTCTCAGAGGATCTGGACTAAATGTACAAGGGTCTCTTTTGTTTTATTGATCTGCTCGTCTATTCTAGGTCTGATATCACAAAGTTTTAATTATAGTGGCTTTATGTATGTTTTGAAGTCTGATCGAGTAAGTCCCTTACATTGTCTTCTTTGTCAGAATATTTTTGGCAATTCTCATGCATCTACTTCCTAGCTGAATTTGTTTCATAAAAATTTCTTTCTTTTCAGTTAATGCATATACACGATGACAAAGAATACAGAGGGTATGTGAAAAATAAGTTTTCCTCCTACCTCTGACCCTCAGTCCCAGAAGAAACCACCTTTACTAGCTTCTTCTGTATGATTCTGGAAACCTTCTACATGTATACAAGTATATATGTATGCACATGTTCATGTGTGTGTGTGTGTGTGTGTGTGTATTTGTGTGTTATTGAATACATTTCTTCCTTTATGGCGCAGATTGTAGCATATTGTGCACCCTGTTCTTTGCTTTTTTCCTTTAACAATAGACACTGGAGAACTTCAATGTCAATATTTATAGTTCTGCCTCGTTCTTTTTAATAATTACATAGCATTCCATTGTTCCTTCTCAATGCACGTTTAAGTAGTTTCTAGTCTTTTGTTATAACAAACAATGATACAGTGACTCAAGAATCATCTTGTCAGCTTCTATTATTTTTAAAAAATCCCACTAAGATTTTAAATGGAGTTGCCTTGAAATTTATAGATTTAGTTTGGGCAAAAGCAACAATCATTACATTTCAGTTGTCCCTATCAGGCCGCACAGAATGTCTTTCTCTCCAATTAGTTAGAAAGACTAAATTTTACATCCTTTGGCCAGATTTTAAAGTTGTTATAAATATAGATCTTGCACTTCCATTTAGATTTATTCCTAA
>NW_012136969.1:2868873-2883591 GCF_000956105.1 Propithecus coquereli | reverse complement strand
GATTCAATGCAATTCCTATCAAAATACCAATGTCATTTTTCACAGAATTAGAAAAAAACAATCCTAAAATTCATATGGAACCAAAAAAGAGCCTGAATAGCCAAAGTAATCTTAAACAAAAAGAAAAAATCTGCACACATCATATTACCTTACTTCAAATTATAGTACAGGGCAATAGTAACCAAAACAGCATGATACCAGTATAAAAGTAGACACATAGACCAGTGGCACAGAATAGAGAACCCAGAAATAAAGCTAAATACCTACAACCAACTAATCTTTGACAAAGCTGACAAAAGCACACACTGGAGAAAGGATGCCCTATTCAAAAACTGGTGCTGGGAAAATTGGATAGCCTCATGCAGAAGAATGAAACTGGATCCCTATCTCTCACCATTATACAAAAATTAACTCGAGGTTGATCAAAGACTTAAATGTAAGACCTGAAACCATAAAAATATTAGAAGAAAACCTAGGAAAAACTATCCTTGACATTGGCTTAGGTAAAGAATTTATGACTAAGACCCCAAGAGCAAATACAACAAAAGAAAAAATAAATAAATGGGACTTAAACTAAAAAGCTTCTGCAAAGCAAAAGATATAATCAACGAAGTAAATAGACAACCTACAGAATGGGAGAAAATATCTGCAAGCTATAAATCTGACAAAGGCCTAAAATCCAGAATCTATTAGGAACTCAAATTAGCAAGAGAAAAACCAATAAATAACCCCATTAAAAAGTGTACAAATGGCCAAAAAATGTGAAAAAATGCTCAACATCACTAATCATCAGGGAAATGCAAATTAAAACCACAGTGAGACACCACCTTACCCCTGTCAGAATGGCCATTATCAAAAAGTCAAAAAACAATGGATGCTGGTGCAGATGTGATAAAAGGGGAATGCTTATACACTGTTTGTGGGAATGTAAATTAGTATCACTTCTATGGAAAACAGTACGGAGATTTCTCAAAGAACTAAAAGTGGATCTACCATTGATTGTTGGTAAAATATAGAATGCTTGCTGTTGCATATAGGTTATATATGTACGTGGACAAAATTTCAAATGATATCAAAGGACATTATAGTCAACACTGTTGGTGCCCACCCAGAGCCTCTTTACCAGGCCAGTACATTCCCAGATGCCAGGTGTTGGCCACTAAGGCTTAAAGCTGCACCCTTCTCTAGAGACCTGCTCTTGGCCAAACTAACCTCCAACCCAAGGGGCAATCCACAGCTAATGACTGATCCAATGCAGGGGTACAAAAGGCCAGCTTGCTTGCCTCAAGGAGAAACTAACTCTTTGTGGCAATTTGTGTTCCTGCTTCCACAGTATGACCAGGTTGAAGTAACACTCTAGACAACAGCTTTGCATAGCAACTTCTCCTGCTTTATCTAGCTTTCCTCACTCTCTTCTCCTGAAAGCACTACCTCAATAAACCACCTGCATGCTCAGGCTTTGCTTCTAGAGAATTTGACCCAAACAGCTATACTGTGATATGAGGATGTCAGTAATGGAAAAAGTGACTCTTCCTAACTTGCTTTGTCCTAGCAAATTTTCTGTCACTGAGATATATTGTGAAAAGAAAGGAAAAAACTGGAACATACATATATGCTATATGAAACTGCACACTGCATGTTTTAGTGAATAGCTAACTGTAGTGTATAGGTCTTGCATGCCAACTGTCGAGCATGTTGTGTTGAGAAGGATTCTGAGGCCTACCCTGGGCTCACTGTGAAAGAGTACTATGGGATATTTGCTTTAGGAAAGAGACTGGGACAGAAGGAGGTATGGTGAGGGATAATTTCAGTGTAATTGTGCTGTTGAAACAAATCCTTCTATTTTCTTGACATTATTACATTTCAGGCATATTTTTGGTGCCAAACACAAGGTGGTAAATTCCTCGGTAATTCAATTTCAAAACAAGTGTGGATATGATATTTGAAAGGCACTGTACTGTAGTGGTTAAGAACACAGGCCAAAGCCAAATGGCCTGGGATGGAATTCTGGCTCCTCCATTTACAAACTGCATGACCTTGAACAAGTTACTTAACCTCAATTTCTGAGCCCATAAAACTACAATAGTAGTACGTAACTTCCTCAAGAATTTTTATGAGAATTAAATAAATTGATTCATGTAAAGGTCTTAGAATAGTGCCTGGTCCATATTAAGTAGTTGATGACTGTAAGCTTTTATTATTTTCATTTAGTGATTTCAAAGTAGTAGAGTCCTGATCAGTAAGCGATTATTCTTTATTATTCTTAAAACTTTTATTTTTATCACATAACTGGTTATACATGTTAATTTAAGAAAAAGTCTTTTATATTCTTGAATTATAATTTTTAGGCAATGAAATGCAACTACTTAAACTTTTAAGTAAATATTCAATAAGGCTGCCAATTGACCTTATTATCTATCATCATCAGGTTAAAGTTTGGGCAGTTATAAATGCTAATCTGGCAGTTACAATGCTACTCACCTCAGAGAAGGCAGCAGAAGAAAGAAATCAAACTGAAAGAGATTTAAAATTAGAGGTTGAAGCCCTTGAAAATATTTATTAAAAGAAAGAACTTTTTAACAGAGGTTCTTTTTTCACTTGTGGAAGTCATTTCCAATGTTGATTTATTTAATTCACAATTTTTCACTGCCGATTGGAACAATAGTTATTCATCAAAAAGTATTTTTTGAATGCCTTAATATCTGGTACTGGTAAATATACTACATATGATTGTTTTGTGAAGATCAAAAAGTACATAATTTAAAGATAGATATACTGTTTATTTTGTAAACATATTTACACAATGTGTAAGACACTGGAAATAATGGTGACAATGTAAAAATACTATACTATAGTTGGGTTAACGGGATTTCTAAGTGAAAAATTAAATAGTGTAGTTCCCAAGGGAAACCAGAAACAACTCAGGCTGCTGCTGTCTTAGACTGGTGCTAATGTGGATATTATCAGTCTGAGGGGAGATACTGAGCTACTGCATGAATAGTTTACATTTAGCAGTGGCTTCTTTCAAGCTACATTTAAAATTCCATTATGGCGAATATTTAATTTTTTTAAAAAAAGGGCTACATTTGTATTGGCATACCCCAGATAATACCTAATTGGCACATAAATTCCACAGAAAGGCAATATCCTTACTCATTAGCATACTTTCCACAAGAATCCTGTCATGAAATCATTAACCAAATTTCAAATAAGAGCTAATAGAACCACACACACAAAAGGTAACTATGCGAGATGATGGATATGTTAATTTGCTTGACTGTAGTAATCATTCCACTATGTATATGTATATCAAAACAACATGATGTACACCTTAAATGTATACAATTTAAAAAAAGAGTTAATAGATAAATTTATTGTGCTGGAGAGGGTTGTAAGTTCAGGAAACAGTCATGGAAAAATCTAGTTGTATAATGTATTTTTTAAATATTTCTGCTATAGTCATCATTTATTTTTAAATGTACCATAATTGATTAAAAAAGGAATATAAGTACTTTTTTCCCTTAACTGGAAATAGTCTAAATAGCCTGTTTAGACTATTTAGACATTAATTGAGTTATTTAATTTAGATAATTAGATATTGAGTCTATTTAAATATTGACTGAGTTAATTATAACAAGATCTATAAAGTCATAGTAGCTATTATTACTAAATATTAGTTAAATATTTAAATAGTTAAATATTATTAATACAATATTGATAAGTAAATTTAATTTCCCTTAATAAAATACAATGAATAGATCCATTTTTCTACAACAAACAAGGAAACAAGCATTATAATAGTAACGTTGAGTTATATAATAAAAAAAAAAAGCCTTGAAATTAAAATAGATTCTCACATAAAGTTCGGCGCAAAGTAAGCTCTTGGCAAATGTCAATTTCCTTCCTCTCCTCTTCTCTCTATATTATACTGAATTTCTCTTATTAAATATGGTATATTTTTCATTTCTCTAAAGAAGTAAAATTTCAGCAAGCATTGAGCTCACATATGATTACCACCCAGTCTTCTCACCCTCTGGATGACCTGGCCTGAAGGGAACACAATTTAATGCCAAAGAAGAGTAGCAAAGTAAACTATAGTGTAATTGGTGCATCCAATTGTTTCAACCAAACCTCAGGCAAATTGCAGGCAGAAGACCAGGGATTTAAATCTTTCCTCCAGTTTGGTTTTAGTGTAGTTTTATTATTTCAAACTACAGATACTCCTTGAATCACGATGGGGGTTACATCCCAATAAACCCAGCATATATTGAAAATATCATATGTTGAAAATATATTTAATACGCCTACTCCACTGAACATCATAGCTTAGCCTAGCCTACCTTAAACATGCTCAGAACACAGTATACAATAAATTACATGAGATTGTCAAAGTCAAATAAAATATAGGGACTAATTTCTAAATTTCAAACGTTTTATCTGGGAAGTAAGAGTTGTAATTATGGGCATACACACAGACCCGGGAGTTTTTGGTCCAAAGAACAGAGAAGATTGGAGGTTTTATAAAAAGGAGAAATGTTATGAAATGTTTACAGTTCCCTGGCACTGGTAAAGTTTGGGGAACAGGAGAGCTCAGAATGTTGAGTAACAGCAGTGGGTAAAACTAGTCAGAGTCACGGTACGAACGTCGCTATTATTAATAGATAAAACTGTTTTTAGGTTACAACAGGTAGTTTCAGCAGCCAAAAGTGCAGGGAAGTACATATTTGGAGCAATGTTATATGCCCTGAGTGCTTTTATTTGCCCCTAGACTCTCGACTCTATTTTAGTTGGATATGACAAGACCCAATTCTTATGATCAATTTTCACAAGATATTCAACACTTTATCATAAAATAGGCTTTGTGTTAGATGATTTGGCTCAGCATATTGAGAGAGTATCATACAGCATATCGCTAGCCCAGGAAAAGATCAAAATTTGAAAATCAAAGTATGGTTTCTACTGAATTCCTATTGCTTTTACACCATTGTAACGTCAAAATATCCCAAGTCAAACCATCACTGAGTCTGGGAACCATCTGTAGTTGATTGTGTGAGACAGGGAGAATAAATGTAGCCAAGATTTTATCTTTGAATTATGTCTTCTATGTTGTTTACTGCGATCCTGAATAGTAATTGAACAGACCTTAGTAATGCTGTAGACTAAAGAATGTAAAAATCCACAATCTGTGGTTGATGCATCCATTAGTTTTCCTTTAATCATTTTCTTTAGTAATTCACAAAGAAAGCTTTGTGTTTCCCAAATGTTGGTTAATTCCCAAATTTAATTAAACACCTAATATTTATAGAGAAAAAAAGCAAAAAAGAATGTCTATTCAGAAGGGGCTTATAATTTAAGTTTATGCAAATACATGAAAAAATCAATTATTTATCCAAAAGATCAAAGTGATTACATACAAAATAAATAAGCAAGGCACATAACAGAGTGATCACAGCAGAGTTGGCTTGGCTAGGGAAGGTTTCCTGAAATGGTAGTTGTAAGCCATTTTCTTATGTGCTCATAATCCTTCATTCGTCTTTTTTTTTTTTTTTTTTCCAGAGACAGGGTCTGGCTCTGTCACTGAGGCTGGAGTGTAATGGCATCATCATGACTCGCTGCAGCCTTGAATTCCTGGGCTCCAGTGATCCTCCCACCTCTGCCTCCCCAGTAGCTAGGACTACAGGGATGTACCACCATGCCCAGCTAATTTTTAAAATTTTTTGTAGAGATGGGGTCTAACATTTTGGTGAGATTATGTCCAGACTATTTTCTATGTACTCATAAAAGTGTAAATGAGTGGGAACATATTACTGTGTGTCTTAGTCAATTTGGGCTCCTATAACAAAATGCCACAGACTGAGTGGCTTATAAACAACAGAAATTTATTTCTCACAGTTCTGGAGACCAGAAGTCTGAGATTAAGTGCCAGCATGGTCGGGTTCTCATGCAGACCCTGTTCCAGGTTGCAGACTGCCTTCTTCTCTCTGTCCTCACATGGGAAAGGAGAGCTAGAAGGCTCTTGGAAGTCACTTTTATAAGTGCACTAATCCCATTCATGATGACTCCAACCTCATGACCTAAGAACCTCCCAAAGGTCCTGCCTCCTACTACCATCATATTGGAATTAGGATTTCAACATATGAATTCAGGGGGGGACACAAACATTCAGTCCATTGCATTGTTTTCACCTTTATTTTTAACTTAACAATATCACTCTTAACACTTTCATTTTAATAAATATTATGTATGCTACAGTATTTTGAAATGACTGCAGAATATTTCCTTACATGAATTTATTATAATTGATTGAACCAAACCCCTATTGCTGAGCATTTACAGTTTTTTGTTTTTTTTTTATGTAGGGCAATATAGATAGGCCACAGTTCTTTTCTATTTGGGGGGTGGATTATAATCTTTTAAAAATTTAGTAAATTTCCACTATCCCCTCTACCACCCCAAAATTAATAGCCATCTACATCTTCTCTGTGCTCAGTCATTACGTAGGATTTGAGTTCTTTTGTCCTTTATTATTGTTGTATCAACAGTTGGGTCTATTCCTTGTCACCGATGTCTCACCTTTGTTGTAGTCTCACATTTCCCAAATGTCCTTAGATTTGGATTTTTTCTCACCTAGAACTTGAGTGTGTATGCTTAAATAAATTAACTAATAGTATAGTAATACTATGTTTAGGGCATTGAAAATGGACTTAACGACTTATTTTAGTTCTTATGACTGTCACCTATCAAAATTTTCAAGCTTCAATAACTCGACCACAAGGTGTAGAGAGATTCACAGGTGTGGAAGTGGGGGTTGGGGTAGGGGTGAGAGTGGGCGATATTAAGGAAGATCTGATTTGGCATCAATAAAGGCCAGAGTCTGCAAAACAAAGGAAGTGAGACAAATCTGCCCATGGCCTTTTTCATTTGAGCTAAGGATGATTTTAACATTTAAAAAGATCATTTTATTTTGAAATAATTATAGATTCACATGCACTTGCCAAAAATAGTACGGAGAGATCCCTTATATCCTTCACCCAGTTTCCCCCAGTGGTGGCATCTTGCATAACTATAGCACAATATCACAACTGGGAAATTGACATTGGTACAATCTCCTGACCTTGTACAGATCTCACCAGTTTGACAGGTACTGGGGTGTGTGTACGCATGGAGTGTGCATTTAGTTCTATGTAATTTTATCATATGTGCAGATTCACAGTCAGGATACAGCTTTTTACATTTTCAAAGGATTTTTAATATGAAGAAAAATATGCAACCAACACATTGTATGCCTCAGAAAACCTAAAATATCTACTATCCAACCCTTTATAAAAATGGCTGCTGATCTCTGACCTACAAGATTAGAATAATAAATCTTTTCCCTACAAAATAATACTAAAGCTGGGAGACCTGAGATAAACATGACTGGAGAAGAAATCAGGAAGAGGATTAAATATTGGGGGAATCAGATGAAGACACCCAAATTAAGCCAGAGAACCAAAAAACTGGTGTTAAGGAGACAAGACCAAGACAAAGTAGTACAGTTTAAACTTGAGTCAGAAGAGAGACATTTTGATCAGTGACTGATTAGACTAGTGATTCTTAAATCTGTCTGGGAATCAAAATCACTTGGAAAACTTTTTTAAACATGGAGATATCTGGACCCTATCTAGACATAATGAACCAGAGTCCCCACAGTGGAGTCCTGGAGTCTATATTTGTACCTATATTTTAAAAACAAATTTTTAAAAGTGATTCCCAAGTGATTCTGATGAATGTTCAGGTTTAGAAACATCTGATTTAGAAGGCCCACAATTACTTAAAGCTAATTTCTATGTTCTGGCAGAGAGATACAATACATTGCCAGATCTCTAGGACCAGAGGCAGGATGATAAATCAAAACATTTAATCACTGGTATGATAGGGGACTGACCAATCAGAATGGAGCAGCCATAATTTCTCTATACCTGTGAGTACTGGTTGGATACGAATTGGTCTCTCTACATGAAGTAGGAGGACTCATGGGGAAGTTCTAAAGGAACAGAGTTTCTTTAAACATTATGTATTTGGGGTAGCAAATTTAAGTAAAACTTGACTTCGGGAATTGATTTTCTATTTAGAAGCCATCTTACATTAAATAATGCTGTGTAATTCTTAACATCTGGTTGTTTATTTGACTTTATCTTTTAGAAAACAAATTACCTTCACCGTAAAATCTCATAAATTCATGGCAAAATTTCAGCGCTACAATAAGAAGAAAGGAAGGAGCAGAAAATGAATACTTTAACATTGAAATTTTCAAGTATTAGGCAGTTTATTTTTTAATAAAATCCAGAGAAACTTTTTATTTTCTCAGCTTTAAGGGCTTTGATGAATTCCCCTCTAAATTATAAAGTATGACATTAATTGTACATGTTTTGGCTTGCAAACCTATCTCTCAATAAACTCTTCATTTCCAGTGAGTAGCTGGTCTGGAATTGGACTACACTGCCACTAGTAAGAACATACCTCCACCAATCAGTGAAGTTCTCTATATATGTGACTAATTCAAAGAAATAAGAAAAAGTTTTCTACTCACCTCTTAAAAACTAAAAAAAAAAACTTCATTAAAAATATGAGTAGAGAGACACATAGTGCAAAATTGTAAAGAAATATAAAACATAACTATCTGTACCTGTAGATGTGGGTCAAGCTGCCCAGGGCAAACACTGGCAAATGTCACGGTGTGCAGCTGGAACTTGTGGGCAGAGTAGGCAGCAGGTGCATGGCTTGTCCATTCTTTTGACATCCTATGAAGAGGTGTGCTTGGTGCTGTGCTCCAGCAGTGACACCCTGTTCTACCAGTGCTCTCCACTTTTACAAGTGGATGTGAGAGTAACCTTGGAGGTGAGGAATAAATCATCTAGGCTTTGGCATTTGAAAGTTGGAGGTTAAACAGCACCTGTTCATGCAGATTCAGGGAAACATTAGCAGCTCAGCCACCAGGTCCCATGGGATTCAGGCACAGCCCCTTCCACTTGAGGGAAAGGGAAGCAACTATCCATAGCCAGGTGACACAGGAAGTGTTCTCAGGCCATTTATTGGATAATCCTGCTCTCCATAGTCCACCCCTTTATTTATAGAAAGTTCTGTAAGTTTTCTATCAGTAGAAATGACCTACTCGTGTCTGGAAGAGAGAGAGATGGTCATTTGCTTTCCTATCCCCCACCCACTTCCTGGGTTGTATATGTTCATGTCAAACGAATTGGCATCTGTTCTTCCCCACAAGGATGGGCCACACTGTGTCAATCACTCTGCTTATTGAAGCCATGAAAGTGAATGAGATTATCAAGCCTAGATGGAAAAGAGAATACCTTTAAGGGCAGGACCTTGAGGAACACCTATGGTTAGAAGGGTGTGGAATAAGAATGAGCTCATGAAAAGGACGAGAAAGAGTTGAAAGTATCAGAGCCAGTAGGTAGAGGGGTTGGGGGTTGTGTGTGGGGTGATCAACAGTGTCATATGCTACTGAGAGAACAAAGCTAATATAAAGACTGAGAAAAGACCAGATTGGATCCAGATTGGATTTGTTGTTTTTAGGTCTCTAATAAATTTTCAAAGAAAAGTTTTAGTTAACTGGGGAGAATAAATTCTCTTCGCAGGAAATCAAGTAGTGGGCTAAAGACGTGCCAGGATCTTAAGAAATCTGAAGGTAAAGCAATCATGTTGAGTGTACTTTATAAATATTTCCATATCTTTTCTCCACTTACACCCCCAATCCTATCACAGGTATTCATCATGTCTCACCCGGGTTATTAAAATAGTCCTGTTTCTAGTGTCATTCTCTAACTCCCACCCTATGTTAATAAGGATGGCTATGTTGACAGAAAAAAATAAACCTCCAAAATTCAATGGTTTAAAGAACAATAAGCTCATTTCTTATCTCACTCCATAGTAGGTTTTCAGGTCAGCAGGTGGCTTTCCTCTGTGTAGTGATTCAGGAATCCAGGCTCCTTCAATCTCGGGCCCCTGCCATTTGCTAGGACATTCTTCTCATTTGCATGATTGAGGCAGGGTCACACAGCCAGATTTCAGCTGGTGGAAAGATAAAGTAGAAAAAGGTTCAGCATGGTCTTAAGATGCTGGTACAGAAGTGGTGCACATCCCTTCCATCACGTACACCTCATGTTCCACTGGACTGAACATGCTTACATGGCCACACCTAGCTTAAGGGGATGTTGGGAAATGCAGTCTAGCTGTATGCTCAGGAAAAAAAGGAGACTGGATTTTGATAGACAGCTCTCAGTCTCTGCCATACCCTCTCAGCCTCTTTCATTCTCCACACTGCTGTCAAAGTAGCCATCTGATTTCCAAATCTGACCCTGTCGTTCCCCTGCTAAAAACAAAAACAAAATCAGTGGTTTTCTATCATTGAAGGGCAAACATTTTTACTGAGTTCCTACCATGTGCTGAACATTGTAGATATAATGAAAAGGAAACTAAAGACTCTGTATTTGTTGTCTTGGAGCTTATAGAGAAGCTAGAATCTTGGGAATCACATGTGGCTCCTCCTTCTCTCTCACCCCTATACCCAATGCAGCATAAAGACCCATGAATTCTCCTTCCATGCAAAGTACTACTCTGTATCCCTCTTCCCTGTTTCCCACCAGTGTTTCCACTCCAGATATTAAAGAAAAAAATCCTAAATGACATAGCTTCTACATAACCAGATATTTAGAGGGCTTTATCAAATGAACCATGAATGTGCAGAGTGTGGGGGGAAATGGAGCATTTAATTTTAACTAATTTGTTGACATTATCTATTTTTATGTTTATTCTCACTGTGCTCCTGCTTGTGACTGTGAGTTCCCTTGAATGCTATCTGATCCCTTTTCCTTTGTGGAATGATTAATTTTATTATCTGTGCTTGGTGGTCCATGAGATTTCCTCCTGTATTTCTTAAAACAAACTCTCTTTGGGGCCGGGCACGGTAGCTCACGACTGTAATCCTAGCACTTTGGGAGGCCAAGGAGGGTGGATCGTTTGAGCTCAGGAGTTCGAGACCAGCCTGAGCAAGAGCAAGACCCCGTCTCTACTAAAAACAGAGAAAGAAATTAGCTGGACAACTAAAAATATATAGAAAAAATTAGCCTGGCATGGTGGCGCATACCTGTAGTCCCAGCTACTTGGGAGGCTGACGCACAAGGATAGCTTAGCCCAGGAGTTTGAGGTTGCTGTGAGCTAGGCTGATCCCACAGCACTCCAGCCCGGGCAACAGAGTGAGACTCTGTCTCAAAAAAACAAAAACAAAAAACAAACTCTCTTTAATTTGAGTTGCTCGAATGGCTTTCTGCTCCTAATCACCAAAGGATCCTTTAGTAAAACATTAATTTTATTTTTTAAAAGGTGTATTTAACATCTAATGTGGGCATTGCATAGTACTACATATTTGGGGGTTACCATAGCATCCTTCATGGAAAATACTTTGGTAGGCCAGTGCTCAGTTTGAAAGAGAACAAAACATTGGTATTATGTTCTATTGCTGGTGTAACAAGATATCACGATCAAAGTGGCTTTAAACAATACCCATTTATTATCTCACAGTTCTGGAGGCCACAAATCTGAAATTACGTAAAAAAGTTTTTAGGCCGGGCGCAGTGGCTCACACCTGTAATCCCAGCACTCTGGGAGGCCGAGGCGGGCGGACTGTTTGAGCTCAGGAGTTCAAGACCAGCCTGAGCAAGAGCGAGACCCCGTCTCTACTAAAAAAATAGAAAGAAATTGATCAGACAACTAAAAATATATAGAAAAAATTAGCCGAGCATGGTGGCACATGCCTGTAGTCCCAGCTACTCGGGAGGCTGAGGCAGTAGGATCGCTTGAGCCCAGGAGTTTGAGGTTGCTGTGAGCTAGGATGACGTCACAGCACTCACTCACTCTAGCCCGGGCAACAGAGTGAGACTCTGTCTCAAAAAAAAAAAAGTTTTTAAAATATAAAAACCATGTAACCGTGTAACCGTGTAACCATGTAACCGTGAACTTCAATTAACACATTGTTCTAGCTATGAGATTGACTTGTAAACTCAGTCTGAAGTAAGAAAGACAGGAAAGCATTGTGAGAAGACTCCAAATCCCAGCAATATCACTTACTAGTTGTGTGACCTTGGTTACGTCATTTAACCTCTCCTAGCAATGTATCATATATTGCCATATAATAATAATATTTAAATCATAGAATTATTATAAGAATGTATGAGAGTACCTGTAGCAAAATGTATGTAAAAAACTTTTGGCATAAATGATCAGTAAATATTAAATAGGCAAATAATTACATTAAAAAAATAAATAAAGCTGGCTATGGTGGCTCACACCTATAATCCCAGCTATTTGGGAAGGTAAGGCAGGAGGATGGCTTGAGGCCAGAGTTTGAGACCAGCTTGGGCAACATATTTTAAAAAATATAGGTCTCTTTATTCTAAAAAAGTTAAAAAAAATAAAACAGATGAAGCAGCTGCTTATTCTATACAGCTATTAATATAACTTTTTAGCTTCTAAAACAATGAAATGTACAGATCTTAAGAATATGGTTTAATGAGCTTTGAGAAGTGCATGTTCCTGTGTAATCTGTATCCCATTCAAGATATACACCTTTCCTATCACCCCAGAAGGTTCACTTGTTCCCCTTTCAAGTCAGTCCTTCCTACCTCACTAGAGGTAACTGCTGTTCAGTCTCTAAAAATTCATTTTGTCCATTATTGAAATTCATATAAATGGAATCATGCAGTATATATTCTTTAGTATCTGGATTCTTTGGATCAAAATAATGTCTGTGGGATTTATCCACGTGTGTTTCAATTGTTCATTCCTTTATATTGCTGGGTAGTATTCCATTATATGAACATACCAAAATTTCTTGATTCATTTTCCCTTTGATGGAAATATAGGTTGTTTCTGGTCATGAGTAAAGCTGCTATGAATATTCTTGATATAACTCGTGAATTTAAGTTTTCATTTTATCCCGGGTAAATACCTAGGAGTGGAATTGCTGGATCATGTGGCAAGTATAAGCTAAACTTGATAAGAAACTGAAGAACAGCTTTAAAAAGTGGGCATACCATTTTACAGCCCTACCAGCAAAATATAAGGCTATCACGGTTCCTGTTAATCTACTTCCTTGCCATCATTTGGTGTTATGATATATGACAGCAACTGTGTCCAATAATTTCTCTCTCTCTCTCATTTTATCCTCATAATGACCCAATAAAATAGGCACTAAAATAATCCAAATTTTATAGATGAGGAAACAAAATACAGGAATATGAAATAATTTGCCCAGAGTCACACAACTTTAAAATTGTGGTGCAGGGAATTTTATCTGGTAGCCTGCTTCCAGCACTACTCTCATTCATTACATATTATCTCTCCAGGTAGAGCTTATACTGTATATAGAGAGCTATATGTTGTTACCATATTTTAAATATATTTTACATAATCCAGTTACTTCACTCTACTGTACAAATGAAAAGAATTGCCTTGAAAAGATATCTTATTAATTTGGTCCTCACATCCTTTGTTCTTCCTAAACTTCCTGGCTATTTTTCAGAGCTTTAAATGCTTAGGTGTATTTTTCCATCCTGGGCTATGGGTAATTCCAAAAGAGGAAGGAGGACTGAATGAAGAATAGCTGTCGCATTAGGATAGGGTAACAACACTCTCAGGTCTTCTCTCAACTCCAAACATCTGCTTGTCGTAGTCTGTTTTTCTGTTGCTGTAACAGAATACCTGAAATGGAGTAATTTATAAGAAACAAAATTTCTTTCTCTTTTTTTTTTTGGTAACAAAATTGATGTCTTACAGGTCTGGAGACTGGGAAGTCCAAGGTGAAAGGAGCCCATCTGATGAGAACTTTCTTGCTGGTGGGGACATTCTGAAGCGTCCAAAAGCAGTACAGGGTGTCATATGGAGAGGGGGCTGAGCATGTTGAAATGCTAGCTCAGGTCTCTCTTCTTACAAAGCCACCAGTTTCCCTCCCATGATAACCCATTAATCCATTAGTCCATTAATTCATGAATGGATTAATCCATTCATGATTCAATCACCTCTTAAGGCCTCACTTCTCAATACTGCCACATTGGGGATTGAATTTCAACATGTTTTGGAGGGAATATTGAAACCATAGCACTGCTAAAAAGAAAATAGCTGCTATATAAATAGAAAATATCTGTGAACTATTTACTACATACAAGTTGGCTGCCTTATTTTGTAACTATTAGTCCTTGTAATCACATTTCATACAAAAGAATAAGGGGTGTAGAAAGAAAAACATGAGTGAAAAATTTTTTCTGGTTTTAGATCACAACTGATATAAATGTGCATATATTTGAGTGTTTGAATATGTATATAAGTTATATATGTGTGTGTATATATATATATTTATTTAACTTAAAGATATTTTTAGAAGTTTTTCTTTGTCCTTTCTTATAATCCATGAAGACAAATGAAAGCATTCGGGCTTTGTATAATCTGAGATCTACTCTGAAAACAGAATCAAAATATAAAATTTAGGCCTGGCGTGGTGGCTCACGCCTGTAATCCTAGCACTCTGGGAGGCCAAGGCGGGAGGATTGCCTGAGTTCAGGAGTTCGTGACTAGCCTGAGCAAGAGCAAGACCCCGTCTCTACTATAAATAGAAAGAAATTACCCAAACAATTAAAAACAGAAAAAAAATTAGCCGGGCATGGTGGC
>NW_012136969.1:2864170-2868693 GCF_000956105.1 Propithecus coquereli | reverse complement strand
TTGGTGATAGTAAAATAAAAAATCTATTAAGATTCAGAAATTATAAAGATGATGTTTTTACAAGGCCTCAGCAGTTCTGAGAAAAGCTTATATCTCACAATAAAATCAATTTTTTTTGAGTATTCAAAAGGAAACATTTGTATTCCAAATTCTGGTTTTGTACAATTGTATAATTAATGGAGATGACCATATTGTAGGGGTGGATTTATATGTGTGTGGGAAGTGGTGGTGATGAGGAGAACCAATTAGAAATTATAAATAAGGGAAATAAGCTTCCTTTTTTTAAAAGTACAAAAACAAATATTGGTTTCAAGTAGAGATATGACAAAAAGAAAGACAGGATTGTAAGACTGAAGACAGAATTGTAAGCCTTCAGCATTTTAAAATTGAAGCTAAACTGAATTTATTTTTATAGCTAAAGAAACGTGTCAGTCAGAGGAGGAATTGATTGGTCTTCTACACAAAGGAAAAGGAAAATCCCTGAATAAAATTTTGGCTGCATAGAAGAGACTTAATTGGAAAACATCAGAAATCACTTTCCCAGTGGCAAATCTAACCCAGTTTTGAAAGTGGCTGCATCAGGTCTCATCTTGTAATCATTCGGGTTATTTAACTTATTCCCTCTGTTCCATTTCCATGACCACTTGGTTATCATTTTTCTTTATTCCCATGGAGGGGTACCCAAAGGGAGAGAATGTACTCAAGGCATATTAACTTGAATATTCTGTTCTCTGGAACAGGTCTGTTTTTATTATAAATCCTAACATTTACACTCAGTCTTTATGCATCAGCCCCCGGGCTTGGTTAACACGAGCTTATGCTAAGCATACTTACACTAATCTTTAAGCTTTCAGGGAGCAAGATCCTGTAGGCACTTCAGTAAAATTATCAAGGTAATGGCACAAATTCCTGGCATCTTTCTCCCAAAAGACCTATGCATCACTGAGCACAGTTTTCTTTCAAAGGATCAACAATGCAGTTGCTGTTTGTCTTGAGAATCCATCAAGGTACTGTGAAATAATATTTATAGAGAGCTTTGCTCTCCTAGAAAAAAGAATGCCATTTGTTAATTTGCAGAATCAAATTAATAGGATAAATATGAATATGCCTTGACCTGAGAACACAAATAATTTTGCTCTGCTCTTATAAAAGATCTTTCTATTTTGCAGATGGAATCACCTCTGATGTTGAAGAGGAGAACTGTATCTCTAAAATGGTTTTAAAAATTAGATGGAGATAAAATTGACTGAATATTTGAACTTTTGAAAAGTGTTTCTAAGAACACATAAAGAAATCAATTATTTGGGAGGCAAGTTTTTAAAAACCACTTAAATGTTTTGAAATGAATAAATGAGAAATCAAAATCAAACTATTTTGCAAGTGCTATGCAGAAATTTCATTTAAGAATACATATATCCCTAAGAATAATATCAAAATTTGAACCTTGGACAATGAATCATACTCTATGTGAGAATCTATAGTAAGTTAATTCATTGGGAAGAATGTAAATTTGTCAGAAGCTATTTGGAAGTACAATGGTAATTATAGGTAAAATGAAAGAGGTATTAATCATGATAACTAATATTTAAAATGAATTTTCTCTTTGTGTCTCAGAAATTTGGTCTTGCCAATAGTATTTATTTACAGAGGAGACACCTGAGATCTAGAGAGATTAAGTAAAATGTCTATGGTCACAATGCCAAAAAGTGGTGGAACAGAGATTCCCACTCAGATCATTTATCTCTAGTGCTCATACTCTCAGCCAGTACAGTATGTTCCAGAAGAACTGATCCCTAATGCAACCGTGTTGAGACATGGGGCTTTTAAGAGGTGATTAAGTAATGAGGTCTCTGTTCTCATGAATGGATTAATGCCATAATGTTGGGAGTGGGTTCCTGATAAAAAGGACAAGTTTAGCCCCATTTCTCTCTCTGTCTCATGCCCTCTCTTGCCTTCCACTATGGATGATCCTCACCAGATGCTGGTGCCATGCTCTTGGACTTCTCAGTCTTCAGAACTGTGAGCCAAATGGAATCGTTCATTATAAATTATCCAGTCGGCGATATTCTGTTATACCAGCAGAAAATGGATGAAGACACACCTGAAGACAAATAATCATGCCTTTTTTCTTTCTGTGCTCTTGTATTATATCATATTGCCTCACTTAGGACAGTGTTTTCAAACTTTTTACAGCTGGGACCCACTATAACAATATATTTTGCTTTGTCAGTGAGTATACATATATATGCATGTTTATATAAAATTGAAACAAAAATTTCACAAAACAGTATTTGTCGCAGAGATTTTCACTATTTACAGACAATCTCTCAAATTTCTTAGCTCCTTTATAGATAAGTAACATTTGAGCTCTGGCCAGAGGGATGTAAACAGAACTGCTATATGCAACTTCCAAGAAGCCTCCTTAAATGGAAGGGTTATGTCCTTTTCTCTCCCCTCCTTTTACTTGCTGATTGAAATGTGGGCATGAGGGCTGCAGCTAGAACAGCCGCCTAAGGATGAAGTGACCTTGAGACAGGAATAAGACAGAAGCAGCCTGAGTGTTTGAGGACTTCCTGGAACAGAGCCACTTGATTCCTAGACTGCCTATGTCTCAACTTTAATAAGAGAAATTAAATTATTTTGTGCTTTATTGTTATTCCCAACCAAACTTAATGCTTACAAATACATCTTCTGTAGAGTTTATGCCAATTTATACTTTGACCAACAACACGTAAGTGCTGTTTCTCCACAGCTTCGCTAACAGGTATGCTGTTAAACTTTAGGATTTTGATAATCCTAAAAGTGAGAAAAAATATCTTACTTTTAATTTGCATTTCTCTTGTTATGAGTCATGTTAAACATCTTTTAGTATGTGGAAGGGTCATTTATATATTTTTTTGGGGAGGTGAAATTTCTGGAAACAAATTTTCTTTATTTTTTTCCTGTGTTTCTAAGAGTTCTTTGTATAATAGGAAAATTAATCCTTTAACTGTGATATGAGTTGTAAATACTTTTCCAAGTTTGTCATATGTTTTTGACTTTTTTTTTTTGGAGACAGGGTCTTACTCTGTCACCTCAGCTAGAGTGCAGTGGTGTGATCATAGCTCTCTGTAGCCTTGAACTCCTGGGCTCAAGTGATCCTCCTACCTCAGCCACCTGAATAGCTGGGACTACAGGCACACATCACCATGCCCAGATAATTCAAAAAATTTTTTAGAGATGGGGGTTTGGTTATGTTGCCCAGACTGGTCTGGAACTCTTGGCCTGAAGTGATCTTCCTGCCACAGCCTCCTAAATTGCTGGGATTATAGGTGTGAACCACTGCAACTTGCTGTAAGATCGCAGTGGTACTTTATTCCCAAAGTAAATGTTAACTAGAAGCCCAGTATAAAAATATTTTAAAAAGAAGCTGCAAAGGTTAGGGAAATTGTGTAGGAGTAAGTTATTTAACCCAGAATATTGTGATGCCTATGATCATAGACAAAAGGAGAAGTTGTTCAGATGATACATTATTTCTGGACTTAGACCTTGGTGGCTGTTATGGGTTGAATTGTGTCCCTCAAAAAAGATACGTTGAAGTTCTAACTCCTAGTATTTCAGAAGGTGACCTTATTTGGAAAGATGGTCATTATAGAGGTGATCAAGTTAACATGAAGTCATTAGGGCATCCTTAACACAATATGACCAGTGTTCTTACAAAAAGAGAAAATTTGGACATAGACACAGAGGGAAGATGATGTGAAATCACAGAGAGAATACCTTCCATAAGAAATGTCTAAGGCTACTGGAAGCTAGGAAAGTGGCATGAAACAGATTCTTCTTCAGACCTCTCAGAAGGAACAAACCCTGCTGACACCTTGATTTGGAACTTCCGTGTTCTCCATACCTGAAACCCAGTGAATTTCTTCTATTTAAGCCACACAGTTTGTGGTACTTTGTTAAAGTAACTCCAGGAAAGTAATATACATAGCAGCTTATGTGACCAGTTGGACAGAGTTTTGGACCTGGAGTGCCCTATACATTCCAGAATATATGTTCACTGTAAATAATGTTTTCCCGGCAAGGGTCAAGGACCTTAATTAGTTATATGCTTGTTATTTATCAAAGGTCTTTTCTGGCTCAGCTAAGTGGATAATCCTTGTAATTGTTGAGTTCATCACTTAGAGTTGGAAAAAGCCTGTCTTCATGTACACACTTTTCATGTCAAACCAGAGACAGTAAACTGGCAACCTGTTCGTAAGTACTTTGGTGCATAGTGTTTTAAAAACTGGAAAAATGTACCTGCTCACTAATATTTAAGATTAGATTTCTTATAAGCATTTCTGGATGCTGTGGTTTGAATGTCCCCTCCAAAACTCATGTTGAAATGTACTTGCCATTATAAGAGCATTAAGAAGTGAGACTTTTTTTTTTTTTTTTGAGACAGAGTCTCACTCTGTTGCCTGGAGTAGAGTGCCGTGGCGTCAGCCTAGCTCACAGCAACCTCAAACTCCTGGGCTCAAGCGATCCTTCTGCCTCAGCCT
>NW_012136969.1:2841565-2864120 GCF_000956105.1 Propithecus coquereli | reverse complement strand
AAACTCCTGGGCTCAAGCGATCCTTCTGCCTCAGCCTCCCGAGTAGCTGGGACTACAGACATGCGCCACCATGCCCGGCTAATTTTTTTCTATTTAGATTTTTGGTTGTCCACATAATTTCTTTCTATTTTTAGTAGAGACGGGGGTCTCGCTCTTGACCTGGTCTCGAACTCCTGACCTTGAGCGATCCACCCGCCTTGGCCTCCCAGAGTACTAGGATCACAGGTGTGAGCCACCGCGCCCGGCCAAGAAGTGAGACCTTTAAGAGGTGATTAGGTCATGATGGCTCTGCCCTCATGAATGGATTAATACTTTTTTTTAAAGGAGTGCGCTAGTTATCCCAGAAGTCAACTCCTGATAAATACAATGAATTTGGCCTGATTTCCTCTCTATCTTGTATCCTCACTTCTGTCTTCATCACTTCCATTATGGGATGACCCTTGCCAGATGCCAATGCCATGCTCTTGGACTTCCCAGTGTCCAGAACCATGAACCAAATAAACTTTTGGTTCATTGTCAATTACCCAGTCTGTGGTATTTTGTCATAGGAGCAGAAAATGGACTAAGACATTGGACTTCTGGTTTTGCTCTCAAAAATGAAAACATTTGCATTCCATCATGACAACAGTTGGCTGTTGCTGAAGACCTGCTGTTTCCTTTAGCTAGGCCATGAGTATTTATGTCAGCTACATAGCCACCAGGCCCACTTACTTGGCTGAGTCTATAAACCCCATCCTATAGGAAGGTAGGGAAATATGGGAGCTACTGTTTGCTGAGCACTATGTAGCAGGTACTTCCTAGACATACATTCAACAAATATTTATTGAGGGCCCATTATTTTCCAGGCACTGCTCTTGGAAAAAACAGAGAAGGACCCATGTGGAGCTTACATATTAGTGGTGGACACAGGATAGAATCAAATAATAAATACGATAAATAAGTAAATCACATAGTATATTAGAAGATGATAAAGTCTAAAGTCTGAAAAAAAAAGATAATAAGAAAGTAGACCAGCCTCAGCAAGAGCAACACCCCATCTCTACTAAAAATAGAAAGAAATTGGCCAAACAACTAAAAACAGAAAAAAATTAGCCAGGCATGGTGGTGCATGCCTGTAGTCCCAGCTACCTGGGAGGCTGAGGCAAGACAATTGCTTGAGCCCAGGAGTTTGAGGTTGCTGTGAATTAGGCTGACGCCACGGCACTCGTCCCAGGCAAGAGAATGAGACTCTGTCTCAAAAAAAAAAAAAAAAAAAAAAAGAAGTAGAACATGGAAGGGGAATTGCAAGGAGAAGGTAGGTTGTGATTTTACATGAGGTAGTCAAGGTAGGCCTCCCTAAGAAGACATGTGAACAGACTCAAGGGAGGGGGGAAGTGAGCCACATGGAGTTATTGGGGAAGATTGTTCCAGACAGAAAAGCTAAAGCAAAGGTCAAAGCAAGAGTGTGTCACTGGTGTTTGAGGAAGGCAAAGAAGCAAATGGGGATGGAGCAGAGTGAAAACGGGGAAGAGTGGAAGGAGTGCTCAGTTAAGGGGCTGTGTCAGAAAATGGCAGACTTTGAGGCTGTCATTAAGGACTCTGGCTTTCACTCTGAATGAAACAGGAAGCCATTGAAAGGTTTTGAACACAAGAATGATCTGATCTGATGTAGATTTTAAAATAATCACACAGCTGGTCTGCTGATACTAGACTGTAGGGGGAAGAGGGGCAATGGTGGAAGCCCGAAGACCTGTTTGGAGGCTGTCTGCAGTGATCAGGAGATGGCTTGGAGCAGGATGGTACAAGGGAGGTGCGCTAAGTGGTTAAAGTTAAGATGTGTAGGTAAAGCAAACAGAAGAATATACAGATGGATTAGATGTGAGGTGTGAAAGAAAGAAGCCAAACCAAAACCCCAAAGATTTTGGCTTGAGTAACTGACGGATGGAGTTGCTATTTGAATGAAGAAGCTGTAGGAGCAGTAGATTGAAGAGGCAAGATCAGGAATTTGGTTTTGGAAAAGTTGACCTCAAGATGTATATTGGACATCCGAAGGAAATACTGAATAAACTGTTAGGTTCGATGGACTGTTTGGCTGGCAATAAGCCTTTCCTCTTTTGATCTAGACCTATAGTTTTAAACAGCATATAATGCCAATGACTCCCATGTGTCTATGGTTACGGTGGATGTTAGGCAGACTGTGGTGCTGTAGCTGTCTCTCCAGCAAAAGGAGGGTGAGTTTCTGGTGCTCCCTCTTTATTTCTGATTAGGGAGTACTCACAGTTTTAGTTCCAGTGCTTTCATCTCCCTGGATTCAGACATTATTGCTCTGAATCTCTACCCCGGATAATGAGGGACAAAATCTTTGCCAGCTTTACTAAGTCTTATATCTGGTAAGCTGTTCAGACAAACTTGAATCAAGGTTAAACTCCATACCTGGAGCTCTTTCTTCCACGCCCTCCAGTCAGTCTTTGCCAAGGCTACCTTTCAAAGGCTCATTCTCCTTGCTTTCTCATCCCCTTTCTTGGCATTTTAATTTCTTTCTTAACTTAATTTCAGAAATTAATTTCATTTTTTCATTTTTAGTGGCAGCAATGTTAGTGCTGAAAAACTGAAATATTAGGGAACATCCTAGACTAAGAGACTTCTAGGCGCCAAATACTAGGTATATTTTGCTCTAATAAAGTAATTCTTATTTTCTTCTTCTTAGCTCAGGTTAATGTCCCCAAGGAATTCCATCAGCCACAGTCCCAAACTTTTCCCTTTCCCAATTTAGTTCACCTTATACTCTTCTCTGAACGTAGCTGAAAGTCTGAAGAACCGTGGTCTAGGGGGAGGAGAAAAGGCTTGCTCTCTCTATCTGTAACCAGGCCGGCGCCCCGGAGTAGGAGGCCTGGGAAGTTCTAGGTTGAACCCAAGGGCCACGCTTTGTCCTCGGATCCTGCACGCAGGGGTCTTCCGGCGCGGCCCCTCCCCCGGGGCGGGGCCTACCGCTGCCGTGTCCGCCTCTCCGGCTGCGTGCGGCTGCGGGCTGCGGTCACGTGAACGGCGCGGCGGGGGAGGGGTCTTGATTTCCGGGCGGCGGAAGGAAACGCGGACGCGTGAGGACGAGGCGATTTGAAAACACGCTCCGGGAGCTAGAGGCTGAGGCCGGCGGCGCACGCTGTCGCCCCGTGGGCTTCTGCTCGCTCGCTTCTCTCCTCTGCCTCCGGCCCCCGGCCCCGGCCGGACCCACAGGTGAGCAGTAGCCACGCATCCGGCCGGGGCCTCCCGGGGTGCAGCACGGCGCGTGGAGCCATCGCCCCGCGCTCGCGGCCCAGGCGGGCAGCGTCGCCGGTGGCCGGTATGCGACCCCTGGGTCCCGCCGCGGCGCTCTTTCGGCGTTGGGCCTCGGTGGGGAGCCGGGTGTTGCGGGGCGGGGCCCCCTTAGGCGTTTGCAGCGCCTCAAGTTCGCGCGGTTTCGGGTCCGAGAGTTTTAGGCCGGTGTGTGGATCGGGCCCTACTTCCCCTGACTGTGGTCCTGATCGGTGTCCACAGGAGTGGAAGGAACGATAGTTTCCTGAAACCCACGGTGTCTCACTTCTGGGATGCAGGACTGAAAACGGGGTGGTGATGCGCAGTCGTTCCCTCATCCGCCCTCTCGCCACTCAGGCGTGGAGAGTTCTGCGAGCTGAATTCGACCACCCATTTTCTGGAGTCGCTCTTGCCTGGGGCACTTGATTTTTGGGAAGTATGGTTCCTGTGATTGGCCGTTCAGTGGAGTTGGGAGGAACTCAGGAGTGTAAGGGGTTGGAGAGGAAATTATCAAAGGCCAAGTGCAGTAGGCTTGCTCTGTCTTTGATGTTTTTGGGAAAAGAAGGTGGAAATGAGGAAGGGTTAATAAGGTGGCATGCAAACTGGTTGGCATTCAGATAGATTGAAATCCTAATGCGCTAGGATAGGCTTTTTGATGAAATTAGAAAAGACTTGCATTGGGCATGTGTGAAATTAAGTTTTACGATTGTTGGGTCTTACATAACGTGAGAGGGCCAGGGATGTGAGTTCAGCCCCTGAGGCTGGAGTTCCTATGTTATATTTAAAACCGGCTGCTGTGAAGGGGGTTACATGGAACTGTTTCATTTGCTGTGCTATGAAAATCTTTAAGTAAAAAGAAATGGCTAATAGAATTTAAAGAGTTTCTAGTATAAAAATACTGTGTCCCCTTAATAATAATTTTACCCGTTTTAAAAGTCAAGAAAGGGCAATCAGCCCTCTAATTTTCTTAACGGACAGAAAACATTAGTGTGACTAATACAAAGTGATAGATAATGTGACATAAAGGTTGACAGTAGACAGTATGTTGGAGCTCCATCAGGTAGTTAATGGCTAAATAGAACCCAGAAGATTGAGGGGGAAGAAAGGGGTTAACTTTTTTGAATGTTCTGTACCATTTACTTTCATCTCTGGTACCAACTAGTAATAAAATTGTAGGAAAAGCTCACAAAGTGTGCAGCTTAATTAGTGAAAGTTAATTAATTTTTGTATTAAAAGAGGCCAAGTGAGTATTGGTGCCTTCTTTTTAGGTCTTATTTCCTTACTCTTTTTTTTTTTTTTTTAAGAGTAGGGAACTAGAGGTGTGGGTGGGCTGAAATTTGGAATTGGACAAATGAAATAAGGCAAGCCATTTTGCTATGCAGTTTTCCAATTCTCATGTTAATGCCAGTATATATAACAAAGCTGGTTTTGCAGAGCTCAGGCCTGTGAATGAATCCCTGTTCACCTTCTTAATGAAGGAGTAACTTACAAATTTTTCTGAGCCTCACTGTTAAAATGAGTTTAGTACCACCTTCTTCAAATGGCTTTTCGGAGGATTGAATGCTAAGGTATGCAATGCATCTAATACTGTGCTTGGCATATACTGCTTCTGAGACTTTAGGAACACACAAGTGTTTGTGATGATAGCTTATATGCATTTAACAGTGTACCAGGTACAGTGCTGAGTGTTTTACAGTTATGAACTGATTTACTCTTACCTCATAACAACTGTATGAGGTAGGTATTATTGTTATCCCTATTTTGTAGATAGAAACTGAGGTACTACTACACAGTGTATAGCTAGAAAGCAGAATAGTCTGCCTAAGAACCTTATCAGTCTGGTTCTAGAACTATCTCTTAACCTTTGTAACCATATCCTAGCTCAGGGGGATCTAATGTAGTAAAACCATGCAGTCAAGTGAATTTGAATGTAATGTCATAGCTGATTGGTTCTGGATCCCTTGAACTTGAGGCTGGAACTTGAGCTGCTTAGTCTTGTGCCAGCCATTTTATTAATCCTGCAATAATACAAACTGTCACTCTACTCAAATGTTTTATGCTCCCATTTGTAGCTTTTTGACTTTTTACAGTTAGGCCCAGGATAACTATGATAGACCAGGGAAAAAGTTTTATTTATTCCAGAGGTACTTAACCTACTCAAGTGGGTATAACTAGAAGGCAAAATTATTTCTGTGGCATGTGGAAAAGGCTTTAAGAAGAGTTGCGCTGGTTCCACGTAAAGGAGGCTATTTTTTAAGATAGAGTTTAGCTTGTGGGGAGATAAACCTGGAGAGGATGGGTGGGGTCACATGAAGGACCTAATATGTCATGCTAAGGAATTTCTATTGTGTGTGAGGTGTAAGAACAACTGAAAGCACCTGAGTCTTGGTCAGATTGGTGTTTAGAAAGAGCTCTCTGGTGACAGGCCAGTGGATTAGAGAGTAGACAGTGGAGACAAGGCAAGAATACCAGTGGGGAAAGTATTGAATACTAGGGTAGAAATAAAGGACTTCTTTAAAGTGGTGGCCTGGTAAGAGGCACAGATCAAAGATTTTGTGTCTAAATAGAAGGTTTGGATGTCAGTTGAATGTGGCGTAGAAGGGGAGGAGGTGCAAGATGCCATGGTTATACCAGAGTTATTTATTTACAGTAGCGGCTTAGCTGGTCTTTATTCCTTATCCCTCTGTTATATTTTACTTCCTTTTATCCTTCTTTTGGGGGTGGGAATAGTGTTTGCTGTTTATATCTAATCCGAACTTTTCCTGGTGTTCAGAAGGGTGGTATCTTCACTTTTGCCTATACCAGGCTTATCTACTCCTGATCTTTACTTGCTCTTATCTTGCTCATGAAATGCCCATTACCCTCCTTGGTGCATATCTGAATCTTACCTATTTTCAAACATTCATCTTAGGTTCATGAAACTTTTTCTGTTACAGGCTGCATTAAATAATAACATTGGTTTTCAAACTATGCTTTGTTTCACCAGAGATTCCTGAGGGGCTTCTAGGAACCAGAAACTTCCCATTAGATACAAGGTGTACCTCTCACAAGTCTGTGCTGTTCTACTCACAAAGAAAAACATTTCAAAAAGTTTCCATTTAGCACATTGCTTGACAAAAGTTGCTCAAAAAAACCTTGCAAAACCAGTGGCAAGACTGTTGGCTTATTGTTAATGACTCCATTTATAGTATTTCTAGATGGAACTGATTTTTTTGTACTTCTTAAATAGTATTATATTTTCTATTTAATATTTTGATCTTTTGGCATAATCACTGTTGGTGTTGATTCTTGATTATGTTTGAAATAAATGTTAGAGTAATATAAGTATTTTATCATTTATCCTTGTCTTTATCTGTTGTTTTTAAGTTAATTCTTTTCATTATAGTACTCAAGAATGACCAAAAAAAGAAAACGCCAAGATGATTTTCAAAAGGTAAAACTAAAAGTTGGTAAAAAGAAGCCTAAGTTAGAAAATGCTACTACTACAAACTTTAAAACGAAGACTATACATCTGCCTGAGCAACTCAAAGAGGATGGAACACTTCCAACAAACAATAGAAAACTTAACATAAAGGTAAATTATAAATCTTATTTTGATAAAATAAGATTTTCTTTGAAATCATGTAGAATGTTATGTTTTTGTGAAAGGTTGTTTTAACTCTTAGAGTAAGTAGTAAATAGTTTGCCTAGGATCATAGGGTTTATTGACATTTGGAGTTCATCGGTTACCCAAATCTGATCATGTAACTTCATCTTTCCCACTTGCTTCAGAAAGGTTTACTAAACTAAACGCACAGTAATTTCTCCCTAGTGGACTTACTTGATGATTTAGTATGTATCTATTTTCAGATATAATAATTCTTATGTTTAACTTTTTGATATGCTTGATGCTCAAGTTTTTGATGAACAATTTTCTAGCTGTTTTTATAGTTAAGATACTGTCATTCGTTTTTGAACCATATAGCACATAGCTTATTTTATATATTAGGTTCATAGTAAATGCTTGAAGTCAATCGAAGTTTGTGCAGTAGCTTTGTAGAGGTATAATTTACACATAATAAAATTCACCCATTTAAAGTATACAGTTCAGTGGGTTTTAGCACATTTAGTGTATTTGTAGTTTTGCTGCTATCACCATAATCTAATTTTATAACATTTTTATCATTCCAGAAAGAAACTCTTTACCTCTTAGAAGTCACTCCCCGTTTCTTTCTCCCTGCCCTAGGCAACCACTAATCTACCTTCTATCTCTATAGATTTACTTATTCTGAACATTTCATATAAATGAAATCATACAATATGTGGTCTTTTTGTTACCGGTCTTTCACTTAGCATAATGTTTTGGAGGTTCATCCACGTTGTAGCATGTATCAGAACAATACGTCATTTCCTTTGTATTGTAGAATGGTATTCCATTGCATTGTTGTGTCACATTTTGTTGATTACTCAGCAGTTGATGGACATTTGGTTTGTTTCCACTTTTTGGCTTTTATGAATAATGCTATTATGAACATTTGTGTACAGGTCTTCGTGAGCTTATACATTTTTCTAGTTTTGTTCTTTAAGCTCTGAAGTTTAAATAATACTAAAAAGGTATTCAAAGTTATGTTTTTTCCAAAGGTTATATAAATTATTGCACAAATAAAACTGTCAAGCAGTATACTCTAAATAAAATACTCTGAAAGACTTTAAAACAGGGAGAAAGGGCCTGTTAAATTAAGAGTATATAAATGCACCTTTCATAATGTTTGGTACATAGTAGGTGTTCAATAAATGGTGGTGATGATTGTTGTCATTTTAAATCATAGAATGTCTAAGCCTGTTTGCAGGTTAATGTAAAAAAGAGAAAGTTCTAACTGAAAATTATGTAATATTTTTATTAAGCTAAACATATTTTAAAGATAAAACTTTCTGATCTTAATAAAAGCTAAATAATATTTTAAAAATGCTTACTGAAGCAGTTTCCCCAAGGAGTGTGAGTTCATTAGTGTAGTTTTAGTTAGCATGTTTATTTGAGAATGATATAATGTATACATATGTATACATCTAAAATCTGTATTTTTATTTATAGGATTTGCTGTCACAGATGCATCACTACAATGCTGGGGTTAAACAAAGTGCTCTTCTTGGACTTAAAGACCTTTTGTCTCAATACCCATTTATAATTGATGCACACCTTTCAAACATATTAAGTGAAGTGACTGCTGTGTTTACAGATAAAGATGCTAATGTACGATTAGCAGCAGTTCAACTTCTTCAATTCCTGGCCCCCAAAATACGAGCTGAACAAATTTCTCCATTTTTTCCTTTGGTAAGTGCCCATCTCTCTAGTGCCATGACTCACATTACTGAAGGAATTCAGGAGGACTCTTTAAAAGTTTTGGACATCCTGCTGGAACAGTACCCAGCTCTAATTACTGGCCGTAGCAGTATATTGCTTAAGAATTTTGTAGAACTTATTTCTCATCAGCAGCTGTCCAAAGGACTGGTAAATAGAGACAGATCCCAGTCCTGGATACTTTCTGTAAATCCTAATCGGAGACTCACTTCTCAGCAATGGAGGCTGAAAGTCTTAGTGAGACTCAGTAAATTCCTTCAGGCCTTGGCAGATGGATCCAGTAGGTTGAGAGAAAGTGAAGGACTTCAGGAACAAAAAGAAAATCCCCATGCCACTAGCAACTCCATTTTTATCAACTGGAAGGAACATGCCAGCGACCAGCAACACATCCAGGTTTATGAAAATGGGGGTTCACAGCCAAATGTCAGTTCACAGTTCAGGCTACGGTAAGAAGGATTTCAGTTATGTCCACACTCAGTTTTCCTGTATTGAATTATAACTGCTGACCATTGATGGCTAATGGTGGGAAGACATGCAGTTGTCTTTCATAGTTTTCATATAGTCATTCATGATTTGATTTGCTTTACTGATGGGAGGAGTCATTTGATGAAAGTATATTAACTTATTAATTTCTAGTAAAGCCTAATGAGAAGTAAAACTTGATAATCTCTGTTGGCTTTGTCATCTTAGAATTTCATTTTTCTTAACTAGTCTTGATCGATGTAATTATCAGTTCATGGTGCTTCATTTTGCTGTATTTTGTATTTAAGATTTAAATTAAGCAAGATTTAAATTAAGCAAGAGATAGTAAATATTTTTTAATCATTTAATTATTTTAATCATGAAGTTTTTTTTTCATTCTTACCCTTTCTTTCTAGGTACCTGGTTGGAGGACTAAACAGTGTGGATGAAGGTCTGTCATCTACTGAAAACCTGAAAGGATTTATCGAGATAATAATTCCATTGCTGATTGAGTGCTGGATTGAAGCTGTGCCTCCGCAACTAACTGTTTCTGTCAGAAATGGTATAGAACGAGAACCTCTACAGGTTATGCAACAAGTTCTTAACATTATTTCCCTTCTCTGGAAACTCTCTAAACAACACGATGAAACCCATAAATTGGTGAGAGAACTAATGGGTTTCTTACTTTCTTAGTAATGCCTTTTATCATAAGTGGGAAGATAAGAAATCAGCTTTTTACTATGAATTGATTTTACATTTTCCAAAAAATAGCCCAGGGTTTAACTGTAAACTTGGTTTTTTTTTTTTGCAAAAAACTATAAATTAAAATAGTTTTTTTATTTTTTAAAGTGAAATGCATAACTCAATATGCTTGATTCTGTTTTTTAAAGTGAAAATACTGTTTTTTAAAGTGAAATGCATAACTCAATATGCTTGATTCTGTTTTTTAAAGTGAAAATACTGTTTTTTAAAGTGAAATGCATAACTCAATATGCTTGATTCCATTTGTTTTTATTAGGTATAATTGACAGTAGTGTTACAGTGTATTGTTTAATGACTGATTGATTATGTGGGAACATTCTAGTTTCTGAAGCTCTTTCATACGATTAAAAAAGTTGCTTATTAAGTAGTCTCTTCCAGTTTGTTCCACCTTGCCAAGTTTAGCAGAAATGAACCAAACTGAAGACCTCATAACCAGCCTTGAAGTGGTTTAAGTGTTGTGCTGTAGTGAATGTAGTATATAGTGTATGCTATGCTTTTGCTGTGCAACTAAGGAAGAACAAGCTGTGAGATTAAATTAGTGCTAAATTAGTATGGTAGCACACTTAAAAAGGGCAGCTGCAGGAGCAAGACTAAATCTCGAAGCATGTGGTTTACTAAAGAATTCCTGTGAGGAGTTTTGACTAGGCAGGTGTGAATCCTTGAAGTATAAAACCAAGAAGACAGGGTTTTTTTTGTTTTGTTTTATTCTTTTTATTTCAAACTGAAGTTTAGAATAAGTCAATATGCTGTAAAAATTAGACTAGTGGTAAATAGGGTTTGATAACCTTGAAAAGCCTTATGGCAGTAAACTAAGATGTGTATTTCTTTTAAGAGCTTGTTGTATTGCTGTTAACACATTATTCAACATCTATAAGGATGTTTTTTGAAGTGCTTTTTCAAACAGGATGGCATTTTATTGAGTACACTTTTGAGCCTTTATGTCTTATGATTGATAGTACACATTGGCAAAAAGTTAACTTATGGTTAGAGGTATAGTGTATGATTTTGAGAGAAGCTTGCTTCCCCTATGGCACTTAATTTGTGATGTAGCTAATAGTAATAATATATATAACTTCATAGAAAAGTAGATATTATCTGCAATCTTGAATGGATCTATTGTCATCTGGAAGACTAAGATAGAAGATAAAAATAATGATATTCAACATGGACTTGGAGTACTAGTCTTTCCTTCAGTTTTAGAAAGCTGAGAAATACAAATTCTAACTAAGCTGCGTTGGTGATTGGTCATATACGAGCACCAATAAACTTTTGTTATTGCTTTAATAGTAGCATTTGTATTTAGACAGAATAGTATGACTAAAATACAAAATCTGCAGATTCATTAATTGTGCTAGTTTTGGATCATCTATCATTTGAATTAACACTAACAAAGGATCTAAGTACTGCTTTAATTTTGTGACTATTTAAAATAGTATGCTTTAGAACTGTTTTGTGCTGCTGTAACATAGCTGCATTTATTCGCTGCTGGTGAACATAGAATATTACGTTTAAAAGACTCTATAGAGTGTTGAAGACCAGTATACTAAATTGAGATGCTGTATAAAACTGAAATAAACTGAAGAGGATAGTTAATTCAGATAGGAATAGTATTTAAAAGCATCCACTGGTATAATTCTCTTAATTTACCTTGGCAGATTTATGTTGAACTGTAATAACTTGATAAGAACCATTATTTTAGAAACAAAGCATAAAAATGTAAATTGTTAGCTGTACAAAGTGACATTTAAGTGTATTTTAATTAATTAATTATCTTTTTTGCCATTTCCCCTGATCTCTCCCTCACCTTCATTTGTTGACTACTAGTTGAGATATTCGGTGATCTGTTAACAGTCTAATCTTTAGGAGGAACAGAATGGCATTTGTTGGTCTTAAACTCAAATCACACACCGCAGGCTGAATTATAACTCTTTTCTTTCAGTAAATCTATAGGTTTTTCTATTGATAAATTGGCATCTGGGTTGGATACAGTCTAAGGACCACTAACTTGCTTACTTTTAAGTGTTAGTGCTACTTAATGCAATTAGTTTGCTAGTATTTGCAGCACAATTGAGAAATTTCATTTGTATTCAAGTAGTGTTTTTTTAACCTTTTTAGTAATTTGAAACTTTGATCCTTGCTTTGAAAAGAAATCTCAAGGTACATTAAATCTTACTTGCAGTGGTTGAGTACTCACATCCTTACTAGGTTGCTTATTTGTGATATACCATGTGTAGCCATAATGTATTTAAAATGAAAATACAATTTAACATTAACTTTTTAATTTACTATGATTTTAAGGTCCTCTACTAATAGTGTCAGAGTCAGTATTATACATTGTAAAAATTTTGTTGTTTGAATAGTTCTGTTCTAGGCTCTGGCGATATAGAAGTAAACATGATTGGTAAAGTGCTTGAGGGTTGATAGATAGTAAACAAATGTATGTGTGTGTGTATATATATATATATATATATATATATAATGTTGGTATGAAGAAGAAAGATTAAAGTAAAGCAGGATGTAAAGACAGCATGTGCTGGAACAGTGATGGGGAAATATATATATATATATATAATGTTGGTATGAAGAAGAAAGATTAAAGTAAAGCAGGATGTAAAGACAGCATGTGCTGGAACAGTGATGGGGAACTAATTTAGATAGGTTGTTACGAAGTGCTTGGAATGTTGCAGAGTGATGAAGGTGAAGTCTTGTGAAGTCTGTGGGAAGAACATCTAGGCATAGGGAATAGCAAATACAAAGGCCCTGAGGTAAGAACAAGCTTTGTATATTTGAGGAATGGCAGGAAGGCCTGTGCAAGTGAGGTACTAGGAGAATGGTGGAAGATGAGGGAGAAAAAGAGTGACAATGGGCAGATCATGTGGTCCTCTGGTCCCTGGTAAGGAGTGTGGATTTTAACCTGAGTGTGGCGAAAAGACATAGGAAGGTTTTGAGCAAAGGAGTGGCATGACCTGCATTATGTTTATTTAACTTTAATAGAATTTGCAAAAATAGAGCACTAATGAATTCCCATATGCTCACCATCTGGCTCTAGAAACCATCAACTCATGGATGACCAATCTTGCTCTATGTATACATAATTAGGTTATTAAGTATGAAATGTCCAATTTCCTTAAGTACTAAGTTTGACTGTTGATATCTCTGACATTTCACTTTGACACTTCTTATTTTATTTTTATGGTGAAGGTACATCCTCCAGTCTTTCAAACACATGTTTTGGCTTGTGAGATTATCTTTGAAATTTTTTTTAGGGCAATTTTTGTGAAACCAGGGATAAGTTAAAAATTTGTGTTATTTTTGAATATGAGTTCTGTCATGGAACCAGTGCAGTACAGACAGCTCCAGATATCAATGAAGTATTTGGGAAGGATATGGCTAAAGAATGCACAGTACATGGGTGGTTTGAGAAGTTCTGTTCTGGTGATTTTAATCTTGAAAATGAGCCACGTGGGCGACCTGAGACCAAGGTGGATAATGATGAGTTGAAAGCCGTAGTGGAATGGAATCCATCTCAGTCTATGCATGAGTGAGCAGCAAGGTTTGACGTTACCATTCCACCAGTATTGGATCATTTGAAACAAATGGGCAAGGTAAAGAAGCTGGATAGATGTATATACTGCATGAATTAAATGAGCATCAGAAGAGAAATTGTCTTGAAGCTTGCCTTTTTTTGCTGTCACGACATAAAGGCAAACCATTTTTACACTGTATTGTTACATATGATGAAAAATGGATTCTTTTTGACAATCGCAAGTGTTCGGCACAATGGTTGGAAAAAGATGAAGTGCCAAAATACAGTCCAAAACCGAATATTCATCCAAAAAAGCTAATTGGTGTCTGTTTGGTGGTCTAGCACTGGTATTATCCACTACAGCCTCATGAAACCTGGTCAGTTGATTGCAGTGGATGTCTCCTGCAACCGATTGGATGAAAGGATGAGGATGCTTGTGATTAAGCTGCTGAGATTGGTCAGTAGAGACAGGCCAATCCTCTTGCAAAACAATGCTAGACTGCATGTTGCACAAAGCTGCTCAAACTACAGCATCTGGACTTGGAAACTCTGTCATCCACTGTATTCACCAGACCAACTGACTGCTACTTGCAAGGAAAAATATTCAACTGTCAACAAGCTGTGGAAAACACCTTTTGCGATTTCATCGCCACTCACTCTCTAGGCTTCTTTGCTGCCGACATAAACAAACTACCGTAAAGATGGCAAAACTGTCGATAGTTTAGGTGCATACTTTGATTAGTCGTACTGCTTCCTGTTTGAGATATAATAAACTACACTTTTGATTTGAAATTGGACATTGCATATTTAATGACCTATTTTATTTATTTATACACACACACTCATTCCCTTATCCCTTCCTGTATCATTTGGAAGCATGATTTATGTTTTAAGAGATCACCCTGGCTGCTTTGTGGAGAATTGACTTGTTGGAGGTGGTGAGTAAGAGGAGGCAGGGAGATCAGTTGGGAGGCTGTTACGGTAATCTAGGTAAGAAATGATGGTGCTTAGAGTAGAATGGTAGCTAGTTATTGAAGTGATGAGAAATAGCTGGGTCCAGGTAAAGCCAGGAGTACTGCTGGTGTGCATACTGAAGGAAAGAGGAGTCAAGGACGATGTCAATGTTACAGTCCAAATGGTAAGGTGACTGCTAGTAGGGAAAGTTTAGTTTTATTTATGTTAAGTTTTAAGATGCCTGTTAGAAGTCCAACAGGAGATGTTCACGTATACATTTATATATAGAATCTGGAGCTCAGGCAGAAATGATCCAAGGACCGCTATCTGTGAACAATTAGAGGTCAGGAAGAAGAGAAGAACCCAGTAAAGGATACTATAGAAGAACAACAATTAAGCTGAAAGTTGACCAGCTGTTCTGGTACTTCAAGTCCCACATCCTAGACAACCTCTCAATCTCCTACAGAATGGAGTGGTTAGTTACCCTGGAAAGGAGGAAATAAGAATATTCTAATCTGAAATTAGGAAGACAGTGTTTCGATTAGGAGGGAATGATAAATTCACCAATAAATACTGTTAAAGTATTTTAGGGAAGTGCATTGTTGTGTGAAAGTGTTAAAAACCTTTTTATGGAAACTAATCAAATTGATGGGGAATAGAGTTATGGCATAAATAGAATACCATGGAGACAGACTTTCTTATGTGTTTTATAAACATTGCATTAGGGTCCAAATTCAAGATTTTGTTAAATCATATTTGCTCTCCTTTTTTCTGTCTTAAACAGCGAATAAAATGCAAGTAAAGTAATTATTAAGCACCAAGGATCTGTGGATGAAGATTCAGTGTTCATTCTGATTTTATAATTTATTTATATATCACTGGCAGAAGGTGTATTATAACAGGACATTATTTGACAAATTGTCAAATTTCTGCCTCAAGTTTTATTGGTTATTTTACCTAACATTTTCTTGTAGATTTTCTAATCTTTGCTTATTTTAATAGGAGTCATGGCTTCGAAAGAATTACCTTATTGATTTCAAACACCATTTTATGAGTCATTTTCCATATGCCTTAAAAGAAATAACCAAGCATAGAAGGAAAGAGACAAATAAAAGGTATTGTGATTTTTTTCCACTATATAGAGTTAAAAAAGATGTTTAACCTGAAATTATCTTAAAATAATTAGCCTTAATATAGAACTTTCTACATTGCGAGGTTTTTATAGTCTAGATTTTGTGAAACTAAAAATAGTACTATGGCTTATTTTAACAAGCTACTTTGAGCCTTGGGATTAACAGCTTTTTGATTTTTTAAGTTTGTAAAATGAATGTTTTGTGCGAGACGAATGTATCAAATTACATAAAGATGAATTTAATAAAAGTTGCCGAGGGAGGTGGTTTATTTGGTGAGGCACTATGTAATTATTGAATCTCTAAGCAAAAGAGTATCTTGAGTGTTATCTAGTTCTGTTTTCATTTATAAATGAGGAACCTGGTAATGAAACTAGTATCGGTATCCTGAAGGAAGGGGGATAATTGGAGAAGAATCAGAAAGAAAGGGTGGTAGATTAGGAGATGGAAGTTAAAAGAAAATGTAAACGTGGAAATTATTTAAAATGTCTACCTCAAGTAAGAGCAGATAAGTGTGAAAGCAAGTTATGTAATAACATTTGACAAGCAGGTACAAGCTAAAACACTAAAACTGTCATTCCCCCGATGAGCAAACACTTGCAAGGGATCCTAAAGTCTGTCAAAAGGTTCTTAAATATATCAAAGGGTAGAAACTAGCTAGGGAATCATTGAGGTTCTGTGAGCAGGGTTCAAAGGATGTGCTTGGAAGTGATATGGCTATTGCAGGCATGTGAGTTTTTTATTCATTCACTAAGTAAATACCTATTTTGGCTGCTTACTGTGAATAAAGTATTGTAATAATCTGGTATCTTAAGGTATACGCCTTGCTCTCCTAAGCGATTTCATTCTAAATCGTAAGAGAGTGTATCAGGATCCAGTCAAGAGACAGAAACCACACCAATGATTTTTAACAGAAAATTTAATACAAAGAATTGTTAAATGGGTATACAAAGGGACAGTAAGATATTATGGGAGTAGGAATTGCAGGAAGCCCCTATTATCTCTAGAACTGAGAGAAAAAAGAAAAGAAGGGAAGAAGCGTGGAGGGAGGGAGTCAGAAGTCTAAACTCTGAGAATGGGGTGCAGCTCTGCTGGTGCTAATGTCTTAAGCTCAGAGATGGGGCCCTATGGTACTGGGGGCCCAGTACTGTGCAGCGGGAACTGTGGGTGGCTGGTGTTAGTGTTCTCAGGGGCATGGCGATGCTGGTTCTGTGTCAGAAAAACTGCAAAGTGGAATCAACTGTGGCTACTAGAACGACCACTAGTGGCCTGAAGAGCTGCTGATTGACATTGGCATCAATAGGAAGCAAAAATAAACCTAGGAAGCAAACAGACAGTGTCCCATCTTCCTCCTAGAACTTTCTAGTCTTTCTACCACCCTTTTATTGTCATAGCCTAGTAAGAAGCCAGCTGCAAAGGAAAAAGTGTGACTCAGAGTCCCAGCCCCAGGATCACAAAGCAGAGTGTACAGGGTAGGTTTGAAGCTGAGAAACAGTAGCTCAGTGACTGGTAGGAGGAGAAGTGAATTTACATATGTAACACAAGGCAGTATAAGTATCATTATTAGAACTATACAATTAAGTGCCATAGGAATTCATAGCAAGAGGCAGATCACTTCTTGTTAGGATAAACAGACAAAGCTATGTTGAAGAGTGGTGTTTGAACGTGGATATGATTTCAGCAGGCAAAAATGCAAGGGATGAGAGACTATTCTAATTGGAGAGATAACATACAAGAAAGCTATAGTGTTAGATAATGGGTGGAGAACATGGTCCTGGGTCAAACCTGGTTTCTGCTCTTCACTGGCCTTGACCCTGGAAGTAATTTCTTACCTTTGGAGTTCATTTATCTTTCATCCTTGATCCTTTTGGCATTATAGACTTTTCATTGGGTCACATGTTTTTTAGAAAGATTAAGTTAGGGAGTTTCTGGAGTTGGAGGGTGCTGAGTCAAACAGAGACACTTTCTTAGCAAGATGTTAGATTTTTTTCCCCCCATGTATACTTTTCTTATTAGAGCAAAAGATTTTTTTCTGGGATTCATGGATAGGCTTCAGAAAGTCCATGAACTCTTGATACATTGATGTAGAATTGTGTGTGTACTTTTTTTTTGGTAAGGAGTCCCATATATAATTTTCATCAAAATGAGATTAAGTAATGGTTAGGGTATTTAGAATTTAGTAGACTGTTAAATGTAAATAAATTATCCAAGAGTGTATGGGTGTACCGTCATTCAGCAGATTTGTTGGACACTTAATATGTGCAAGGCGTTTACTGTACTAGCTGCTGAGCATTTGGTGGGAAAGGAAGTAGGTTGGGTACTAGTTCTCATGGAGTACAGTCTAATGAGAGAGATGTATTTATTTCTCTTGATTCTTTAATCAGTGACTGACTGAAAAAAATACAATGAAGGAAGAGTTTAGGGTCAGATAGGAGTATATGTTACAAGGAACTGGTCCTGATCTTTCATGGAAGGAGGACCGGCCTAGGGAAGGCTGCCCTGATGAAGTGACATTGTGCTGAGATATAAAAGGTTAAAAAAGGAGTTAACTTGATGAGGAGGTTGAGATGGCAAATTGTGGGATTTTTAGCGAAGATGGATTGCCAATATAACTAATTTATTCTTTGTAAGTTTCCCCTAGTGATTGATTTTTTGGGACTACAGGCTGCTCTTGTACTTCTCTGTAAGTAAGTACATTAAATACTTAGCAAATAGCTTATCGAGGGTAACATATGTCACAGAGAAGCCAACAATGGTCTAGACCAGTGTTCCTCACGCTTATTCCTATACTGCCAGTGTATTTCTAACCTGATGTCTAAATTTTTTCATCTTGGGTTGAAATAAAGTTAAAAATGATATAATTTATTTTTTAAAATTTTATTATTTTTTGAGACAGAGTCTTGCTCTGTCACCCAGGCTAGAGTGCAGTGGCGTCATCATAGCTCACTGCATCCTCAGATCCTGGGCTCAAGCAGTCCTCCTGCCTCTGCCTCCTGAGTATCTGGGAGTATAGGCGCATGCCACAATGCCTAGCTAATTTTTCTGTTTTTAGTAGAGACAGGGTGTCGCTCTCGCTCAGGCTGGTCTCAAACTCCTGAGGTCAAGCAATCTTGCCTTGGCCTTCCAGCGTGCTAGGATTATAGACGTGAGACACTGTGCCCACCCGATATAATTTATTTTTATTGGGGTAAAATATATATAACATTAACGATTTAAACCAGCGGTCCCCAACCTTTTTGGCAGCAGGGACTGGTTTCATGAAAGACAGTTTTTCCACAGATGGCAGGGTGGGTAGGGTGGGGGATGGATTCGGCATGATTCGGGTGTGTTACATTTATTGTTAAATACAGATGAAGCTTTGCTTGCTAGCCGCTGGTCACCTCCTCCTGTGCTGCCTGGTTCCTAACAGGCCACAGACTAGTCCTGGTACATGGCCTGGGGGTTGGAGACCGCAGATTTAAACCACTTTTTAAGTGTATAGTTCAGTGGCATTAAGTACTTTCACATTGTTTTGCAACCATCACTACCACCTACCTCCAGAACTTTTCTGTCATCCCAAACTGAAGCTATGTACTTAATGAACAATAACTCCCCATACGCCTTTGCCACCAGCTCCTGGTAACCACTGTTCTACTTTCTGTCTCTGAATTTGCCTATTTTAGGTACTTCATGTAAGCGGAATCATACTGTATTTGTCCTTTTGTGTCTGACATGTCTTCAAGGTTCATTCGTGTTGTATAGCATGTATTGGAATGTCATTATTTTATGTTATTTATTTTTTTAATTTTTTTTTTTTACTTTAGCATATTACGGGGGTACAAATGTTTAGGTTACGTATATTGCCTTTGCCCCACCCAAATCAGAGCTTCAAGCGTGTCCGTCCCCCAAATGGTGCACATCGCACCCATTAGGTGTGAATATACCCATCTCCTTCCCCCCCACAATCTGCCGGACACCTGATGAATTTTACTACTCTGTGTGCCCTTAAGTGTTGTCATTTTTTTAATAGACTTTGTTTTTTAGAGAAGTTTCAGGTTCACAGCAAAATGTAGCAGAAAGTACAGAGAGTTCCCATACACAGTCATGCATGGCTTAACAATGGGGATATGTTCTGAGAAATGTATCATTAGGTGATTTTGTCATGGGAATATCAGAGTGTGGTGTACTCCCTGCCTCCACACATGCATAGCCTCTCTCTCACTGTTAACATCCTGCATTTAGTAGAGACCCATCTCTAATAAAAATAGAAAAGTTAGCCAGGCATGGTGTTGTGCAGTTGTAGTCCCAGCTACTTGGGAGGCTGAGGCAGGGGGATTGCTTGAGCCCAGGAGTTTGAGGTTGCAGTGAGCTATGATGACACCACTGCACTCTACCTGGGGTGACAGAGTGAGACTCTGTCTCAAAAAAAAAAAAATTACTAATTTTACTAAGCCATGACCCTCAAGAATACATATTTTTAATATTCTGTGTGGTGAGTGGGAAGTGTACATAAAGCATTTCTGCTGCATATCAAAGAACTATGGTTGTATTAGGGAAATAGCCTTGTGTGTTTGTTCTACTTGTGAGCGTTTTCCTTGAAAGGACTCGATTTTAACATGGAAAAAAATGACTGACAAACTATGGTTATTCAGACTTACGTATTTAGCGCACATTTTCACAAAAATCAACAAAGCGAGCCTATCAATTCCAGGAAAACAACTGACATTTGTTGCCAATGATAAAATTTGAGCTTTCAAACAAAAATTGATATTTTAGAGAATTTTTATATACCACTATGAATTCTATCCTTGTATTTACTATCTTTTTGCTCTTTTTTATATATGTGTCCTTGTTGAGATCATTTAGAATTTTCTCGAGTTTTTTTTTGCATAAAGGCATTGTTTTTCCTTCACTTCTAAAGAATATTGTAGTAGAGTGTAATAATCTAGGTCTGGCAGTTATTTTCCTTGAGCACACTGAAAATAACATTTTACTGTCTCCAAGAAGTCAGCTATGACTCTTAACTCTTGATACTTTAAAAATTACCTGTTTTTCTTTTTTTTCCTAAAAGTTTTCTCCTTGTCCTTTGTTTTTTTTGCAGTTTCATGAAGATATGTCCAGGTGTGGTTTTCTTTTTTATTTATTCTCTTTGGGATATTGAATCTAAGATCTTGAATCTTGAATGAAATGCCTTTAATCAGTTTTGGAAAATTGTCGTTATCTTTTAAAAATTGCTGCAGTCCCATTTTCTCTTCTTTCCTTTCCAGACTAATGTGTGTTAGAGCTACTTACTGAATCTTCTACCATTTTTCTTGTCTTTTTTTATTACCTGTTTTCCAGTTTTTAATTCTTTAGTTATGTACAACCGTAGTCAAACAAATCCATTGAATTTTTATTTTCTATTTTTATTTTTCAGTTTTAGAATTTCTGTCCAATTGTTCCATCACTATTTGTTGAAAAGACTATCTTTTAACCATTTAATTGCCTTTGTCAAAGTTCAGATGACTATATTTTCATGGGTCTATTTTGGAACTCTTTGTTCTGTTAACTTAATGTGTGTCTTATTCTTTTACCACTACCATGGTGTCTTAATTACTGTAGCTTTATAGTAAGTCTTGAAATGAGGTAGTGTGAGTCCTCCAGCTTTATTCTGCTTCAGTCTTATGTTTGGTATTCTGGGTCTTTGGCATTTCCATGTAGACTTTAGAGTCTATTGTGACAATAACTACAAAGTATCTTGCTGGAAATTTGATTAGGATTGTGTTGAATCTATAGATCAGGTTGGGAAGAATTGTTCCTTAAACTGTTAGTATGATGCAGAACTGGGATTCAGTTTTATCTAAGAGCTATTTTTACTTCCAGTTCTCTTATCCTGGGAGAGAAACCGTCAAGGGTCCAGCTTAAAGTAGGGGTACTATGTATTTGGCGGGTCCTGGTATTTGACTTTTGCCTTCTTTTCCTTGTGGAGCTACTAAAAGCTTACCTTAGTTTTGCAGCTTTTTCTTTGCAAATGGCAGTTATCCTCAGAACTCACTCTTGAATGCTAGGATTTTGCAGTTCCTAGATTTTGGGGTCCAGTAAATGTTCATTATCTTGTTCATTATCTTGAAGGCTTTCAAGATTTAAAAAAAAAATTTCATCCAACATAGAAAGTTACTTTCAGAAAGCTTCTAATTACCTGTGCTTCCATTGCTGAAAATTAAAGTTTCACCAGAGACCTGCCTCCCTTTTAGAATTGTTCGTTGGTATATTTAGTCTTCAAAATTTTTGTATAAATTATTGGAAGAGCAGACTGAACTCTTCCAAGTTTGCAAATGTCCACTGAGAATTTCCAGATAATAGATTATGCTGCTTGAGATAAACTTAGGGGAGATCTTACAAAGTTCTACCTGTGGGGAAGAAATGTTGCAAGTTTATCAGTTTTCATTCTCTCTGTTTTTTTTAAAAATAATTTTAGAATATTACAGGAGTACAAACGTTTTGATTATATGTAGTGCTTTTGTACAGTTTGAGTCAATGTTATAAGTGTGCCCATCACCCAGATAGTGTGCATTGTACCTGTTAGGTGTGAATTTACCCACCCGCTCCTCCTCCCTCCCACCTGCTTGATTTCCATTTAGTTTTACTTCCATATGTGCATATAAGTGTTGATTGATTAGTTCCAGTTTAAGAGTGCGTACATGTGTTGTTTGTTTATCCATTCTTGTGATACATCACTTAGAATAATGGTCTCCAGTTCCATCCAGGTTGTTACAAAAGGTATTAGTTCCCAATTTTCTTAATGATAGAATTCCTAACTTTTAGCTGGACATACGGCTACACAAAATAAAAACTACATTTCCCAGCTTTCTTTGCAGCCAAGAGCGGTCATGTGGGTAATTTCTGTTGAATAGCTCAGACTTCTTCCGACATCAGACTTGTACATTGAGCTGTCTGTTGGCCATCTCTGCTGTATTTATGATACTTTAGGCTCAACATATCCAAGGTAGAATTTATTTCTGGATCTGTCTGCTCCTTTTTCTTCTATATCTCTATCAATATAGTCACCAGTGTTAGAACCCTTGACTCCTCCCATCTCTACCATCTCCAAACTCACATGTTTGTATACATGTAAGCAAATTACAAATCAATTAA
>NW_012136969.1:2835961-2841376 GCF_000956105.1 Propithecus coquereli | reverse complement strand
AGGGTCTCGCTCTTGCTCAGGCTGGTCTTGAACTCGTGAGCTCAAACAATCCGCCTGCCTCGGCCTCCCAGAGTGCTAGGATTACAGGCGTGAGCCATCCAATTAATTTTTATTCTTCCTAAACGTCCCCTTCTCTCGTACCATACCAGCATTGACCTTGGTTCTCGGACTTGCCGTCTTTTGCCTGGATTGCTATAATAGCCACACAAGTGCTGCTTTGTTTATAGTCTAACACTCCCATCTTTCCTTTTGCATCTACAGCATCATCTTTTACAGAATTATGCATCTGAAGGAAGCTTGCAACCCTGTTACTCTCTTGCCTACAGATTTGATTATGGTGTCCTTGACCTCCAACTCTTTAATCTAGTTTCATTTTACCTTTGCAGGATCATTTGTTATTCTAGCCTTGCATTTTAATCTCAGTAACACCAAATTTCTTTTATTTCCCTTCCCGTGTATTTGTGGTTCCTCACTACTGTGTCCTTGCTTAAGCCTAATCTAGGATTAATCTTTTCCTTTAAAATTGGTTAGGTTGAGATATTTATGATTTTAGTTAACTTTATATTTTTCTAAACATGAAAGAAATAGGCTTTTCTGTTGAATATTCCATAGTCTGAAATTATTAATAGTTGTAAGTTGAAAATTTTATTTTTATTAAAATATTCTATTTGAGGGTTTTTTGCAATTTCTTTCAAGCTTTGAGAAGATAAACTGATTTTATTATGTGAATTACAAAATTAAGTTGTTTCAGACTGGTGCTTATCTGGATAAATTCCCTCATTTCACAAATGAGGAAATTGTGGCCAGGAGAAATTAGTGATTCTTTTAAGTCAGATGATGAATTGGAAGCAGAGCCAAGATGTACTGTGATGTCCATCCAAATACAAGTATCTGCTTTTAAAAAAATCAAGTGTGTTAGAGTTTTCAAGTCTTTTAATATTCCTAGGCAGTATTATAAAGGCATTTACCTTTTTTGTGATTAGCATCTTCAGTAATGAACTGAGTAGTATATAGTCTAATTTATACCTTCGTAACAACTGTGATTCCATAATGCATGGTTTATTTACAGAACTATTGCCTAAACCTTGCCTATGCACCTGTCTTCTTGGCAATTTATTAATTATAGAAGAAAATACTTTTCTGTCCACTGATAGATTATTTTAAGTATCCTAAGTGAAGCAGGCATGGTAGATGTAACACTTTATAGATGTGTGTGTCTTTGTTTGTTTTTAGCATCAAGCATTGCACGATTCTCTCCAATAACATAGATCACCTCTTACTGAATTTAACCCTGTCTGATATCATGGTCTCCCTGGCAAATGCCTCAACTTTGCAGAAGGATTGCAGTTGGATAGAAATGATAAGGAAGTTTGTGACGGAGACCCTTCAAGATGGCTCTAGGCTAAATAGTAAGCAGCTGAACAGATTACTTGGAGTATCGTGGAGGTTAATGCAGATACAGCCAAACAGAGGTAGGTGATGCTGCTTTGCCTTTATTTAAAAGAGGAGCTGTTATGCATAGTATTTAGGGTCTAGCTTTGAAATGACTTCGAAACATTCCATGTAGTGAAGTTAATTACATTCAAGCCTTAAAGGGCAGCTAGCCTAATTATTTATAAAGCACTATTTGCTTGAACACTGAAATCATTTGTGACTCAACGTATCCCTTTCTCAGTAGGTAGGTGCACTCTGAAGCAGATTGATAAATATTTCTACCCTCTTCTGATCTAGTTTGATTAGAAATTGAGAGCTTTTTCTTTTGACCCATACAGGATGAATCCTGCAGTCTCTTTACCTTTCTTCTGGTGTGAGGTTAAGATACATTTAAGTTAGTTTTAGAGTGATTTACTAATTCTTTTCATTCAAAAGCAAAGCTTTCCTGTTTAGTTCCTATCGAATTCACCTTTCTAATATCCTGGTTTTTGTCATTCCTAGGTTTGTTGTCCCTTAAGAAAATTTATACTGTAACTTCTGGTTGGTTTGACTTATGTATTAGGCCGTTGCTGTAGGACTTTGATGGTAGCCATCAGTTTGTGCTAAGATCTGCTTTGCCGTAGAAACAAATTAAAGTACTTCTGTGCATTTAGAAGAATTTGAAGAAACATTTTTGATTCATACACAGGGTTTTCTTTCTGTTTTTAGAAGCTACAGAGACTCTCATTAAGGCAGTTTATACATTATATCAGCAGAGGGGCCTTCTCCTTCCAGTACGGACTTTGTTACTGAAGTTTTTCAGTAAAATCTATCAGAAAGAAGAACTGAGATCTTACAGACTCAGGTAAAATTTTGTTATTCTTTCTTTCTTTTCTCTTGCCCCGAGTTATTTTGTAGTCTATTTAAGTTGATAGAATGATTGATTCAGTCTTTGGAGAAGTTCAAAGAAGCATACATAACAGTGCCAGTAAATGTTATAATGGTACCTGAACCGATGAAAGACTACTTAGGCATACATTTCCATTTGTCTACTTGTAGCTGAAGGACAGTTGGAACACCCTGTAGCAGCACCTTCAACCTTTTCTTTACTGTAAACATAATGGAATCACTAGCCCTTAGTGACTTATTGAGGCTTATGGTATAAAAGTGAGGGCAGTAGAAGATGAGAAAGTGTCTGGCTTAGTTTGGTGCTACAGGAGAGATAGACAGCTCAAAGAATGGAATTAAGGAATTAATTTTTTGATATGGTGAGTTTGAGGTTTATTTGGCATGGTCAGAAGGAGATGTTTGCATGGAAGATACAGATTTGGAATATCTCAACATAGGTACGTAGTTGTTGGAACATATTCTAGTATTTACTTAATGTCAGGTCCTTTTCATAATCTTAGTAATTCTCACACTATTGTGAATTAGGTATTGTTACTCCCATTTTACAGAAGGAAACAAGCTTAGGTTAAATAAGTTGGCGAATATCATGTAGCTGACGATAGCAGAGCTGAGCCTTGAGTTCAGGTCTGTCTGATAACAAAGTCCATGCTCTAATCACTAAGCTCTTAGGGGACAGCAGAAATGTTTACTGTAACCCGAGACATTAGCACTTGAGCAAGTATTCTGAAGAACTAAAATAACACAAATTTGAAGCTATTTTGTATGGGAGCAACTTACAATGAATGCATCGATTTGTTAACATAGTATAATAATACCGATTAGGATAAATAGTTCACAAAGAGTTACATAGTGTCTTTATCCTTTAAGATAAAAATATAATTTAGATAGTGCCCCAGAATACATGAACTTTTTAATTTAGTAGATAAAGTCTTCGCAAATGCTGCTGCTGAATAAATGGTACTGGCATCTTGTAGGCTGTCAAATGTGTTTAAATGAATACATGTGGTGTTATTGGCACATAATTTAAACCTTCCAAAATTTACATTTATTTCCCTTGTCTTTGAAAATTTTACTTTGTTTTGTTCTTGCTTGGCCTTTCTAAGATATCGTAGTAAAGTGTTATCACGTTGGCTGGCTGGTTTACCATTGCAACTTGCTCATCTTGGCTCCCGAAACCCTGAGCTCTCTACACAGCTTATTGATATCATTCATACTGCTGCAGCACGAGCAAATAAAGAATTACTAAAAAGTTTACAAGCTACTGCTCTCCGAATTTATGGTAAGAGTTTATTTAATGGTGTAGATAGTCATTGGTCTACCCCGATGTAGGAAAGAAGTTTCTAAGGGGAGTTATTTAGGTTTGCCTTTCCTTTAGTCTAAATTAGTTACGCCGTTGTTAAATTGCCAAAACAAAACATCAAACAGTAAATTCATTTTTGGTGATATTATTATCAGGATAGTTATAGAAAGTAAATGGTTGTAGATGTTTATTACATTATTGTTTTTTAAACCACCTGCTATTCATAAATTCAAAACTAATCTGGTACTTAAAAAAAATTTCTTTGAAGCTTTGGTGGCAAGACAGTATCTTATGACTTCTATGTATTATTATTCTTTAGTCATCTCCGGAACTGACTTACTGTTTAACATTCTAAGCAGAAATATCAATGAAAACATACTGGGATATATACATAATATATATAATTTATTTACTAGATATAATTCATTTATCATTCCTTCCCCCAGCCCCTGGCATCCACTGATCTATTTTCTATCTATGGATTTGCCTATTCTAGACATTTATAAGTGGAATTATGTAATGTGAGGCCTTTTGTGTCTGGCTTCTTTCACTTAGCATAATATTCTCAAGATTCATCCATGTTGTAATAAGTATCAGTACTTTATTCCTTTTTACTGTTGGACAGTATTCCATTGCATGGATATGCCACATGTATTTATCCATTCATTAGGTGATGGACATTTGGGTGGTTTCTACTTTTTATAGGTTATATTTTTAAATATGTATTTTTTAATATTGCACATATATATTTAGGGCTGTGTGTATATACACCTTTTGCTTTAAATTAGGTTGATATTGTAATTGATTAGCAGAATTGTAATTCTGTTTAGCAGAATTGCTTGTTTTTCACTGTTGTGTTTTGTGCCCAATCCCTTTTCTTCTTTTTCCTGTCGAAGTTCTCATTTCTAACAAAACGTGTATATTATGCAATTATTACAATGTTAAATAAATAAATCTTTAAATAAATTATTATATTCAGTATTTTACTTTAGGAAGTATCTTAACAAGCCATACATATATGCTTTATGATATTGATATAATTATGCTTTTATATAATTAACATACTTAAAATAATATGTTGGCCTATAATTCAATAAAAGTAATCAGTCCGCTTTATTAATTTAATCTCTGGTTTGTATGTCTTTTATAGTTGATTTTACTATGTCTGCCTACCCCACTAGATCCACAAGAAGGCACCGTGGTGGTTCTCCCTGCAGACTCTCAGCAACGTTTGGTTCAGCTCGTATATTTTCTACCCAGTCTCCCTGCTGATTTGCTTTCTCGGTTAAGTCGTTGCTGTATTATGGGAAGACTCAGTTCAAGTTTGGTTGCCATGCTTATCGGGATACTGCACATGAGGTAGCATGCTCAAGTGAGCTGTATTTGAAGTGTATAATCTTTTCCCCCTCCTTTTACTGGTAATTTGTCAAATACAGAAGGCTATTAAAGTCACATACTGCTACTACTTTCATTTACTCTTAATGGAACATTACAACTCTGTTGACATTACTAGGTAGAGTAAGTTCACTAGCGTAAGACTTTCAACTTGTTACAGTGATTTTTTTTAGATAGGTTAGAGTACGGGTTAAAATTGAATTATCAAAAGCGTGTAGTAGTAAAGGTTTACTGGCAGGTGAGAGTACTGTACTTTAAAACCTTTGGTGTTACAGAATTGCAACGTAGACCTTTCTTTCAGGGAGCTCAGAAATTAATGTAGCTGGTGAATTAAATAAGCTTGTGGATTCAGACCAGGAATCATTGAAATCTCTTGCCTTTTTTTTTTTTTTTTGAGA
>NW_012136969.1:2823216-2834200 GCF_000956105.1 Propithecus coquereli | reverse complement strand
CAACTTCTTCTCTCCACTTCCTCCACTAAAACAGATATCTTGATGCCAGGAATCGAAATGTGGCTGCATGTTCTGCGTGGGTAATCTCACTGTCAGGGAAGCATCCGGCCAGTCACATTCCTGTTTCTCACTCTCTGCTCAGAGCGGCCTTTGCCCAGCCCATGATAAAGGGTAGAATTAGTAACTATAAAGATAGCCTGAGCAACAGAGCCAGGGTAAACAATTTGAGCCTCAGAATGAATTTCAAAAGAGAATAGAGAGCTAAATTTATCAAATTGGGAAGTGCATTATTCATCTTTAATTTACAAGGTTAAAATCACTTTTTCAACATTTCTTGAAATTGATTCTCCTTAGAAGCTGCATTTAATATCTTTATCAACATCAGTTATGATTCACTTATGCTTAATAACTTTTGTCAAGGATATTTTCAAAAATTTTTTTTTTTTTCTTTTTGTGGAGATTTGAGAGTTGGGAAAATACAGTAATTTACAAATACTGATAATAGAGGCTCATAATCATTAAATTAAAAGCAGATTGTCATTATAGTTAAAAGTCTACCAAATTAAATTTTGCCTTTTAGTATTTGCAGAGTCTATTAGGAGATTTCTCTCTATATAGATGTAATATTCCTATTTAAAGTAATCTCTTTTTAAAAAGAATACAAAACTAGGACTTTTCAGTTTTCTTGAGCCACTGGCATTATCATTTTATCACTTTTCATAGCCTCAGAATTTAAGATTAATGTTTGGTTCATTCAGACATGTTGGATTACTTCATATCTTTGGTTTTCTCTTTAGAATACCTCCTCTCCTTGATTGTGACTGTAAATTAGCCAACGTTTTCATTGTTTCCCATTTGTATTGTTACAGTAGTCTTGCTTTTTAATCCTATTTTATTTACTGTCATCAGATTAATTTTCCTGAAATATTCCTTTACTCATTTCTCATTTTTATTTTGGTACATTAATTGGTCTGTGAGATCAAGTTCAACTCAGTTTTTATAGTTCTGATGCCCGATGTTTCTGTTAGAAACGTTTATCTAATAGCAGGACATCGTATAAGCAGGGCATTCCATATGTGAAAAACCCATTAGCTAAAAATTGTTCATGTTTATTTTTGCTTGGCTTTTAAAAGTATACTTAGAACTATTACCCCAACCTTTTTAACCAGCCACTTTATAGTTCCTTAGAATTTGACTTTTTCTTCATACCATTCTACTTGTGGTGTTCCATAATTGTTTCCAATGGCCTTTTCTCAGTTTACCTCTCTCCCTCTGGTTTATTTGTACCTGAGTTGGAGAACATAAAGCATAAATATGAGAAGGTAGTCTACAATGTTAGATAAAATCTCTAGGGAGGGAGAGATTGACTTGGATCAAGAATTTGGCTTGGGTTTTAAGTAGGGTGAATATATGACTTGGTCTGCCAGGAGCAGTTCCAGTTTACTCCTTCTGTCTCAGCAGAATTACTAATAGCGCCCCTTTTTACTCTCACAAGTGTTGTGGCTTGGGCATCATATATGGTCTTCATAGTTTTAAAGACAGTGTGATGTGCTGCTTGTCATTTGTCCCAAATAGACTACTAAATGGATTTGCTATTCCTTTTAGCCACTGGATGGCACAATTGCTTCCTGTTTTTCACTGGGTTCAGGAAGATATTAGTTTGTTTTCTAACCACTGTTTTGTATGCCTTTCTGTTGAGCATCCGTGGTCTTTTTATAACCTCCTTAGCATATGATACTCCCTCCATAGACCTTTGCTTAAACCTGGGAATGGCACCCAGAAGAGTTTTCATTGTTTTAACTCTCTCCAAGCTTAAGAATATTAATAAATATAAATGCAATTATTATAACAGTGAAAAGAATTATTAAGTGCTTGTAGGTGAATTATAAACTCCTGATTTAGTCTGACATTTATTCAGATGTCTGTGATAAAATCTGTATTCTCAGCCTGTTGCCATTCTTAGCCTTTTTTACTGTATTCATGGTTGATATTTGCTCTTTCTTCCTAGTTTTACCTTGAAGGGAATTTTTAAAGGAGACACTGGAAACTGATCTCATAGCAGAAACCAAATAATCCTCATTTAATGAGTACCTGCTTTACATTTAGCTATTCCTCTGAGTCCTCTGCCAGTATCTTACCCTGCACTGTTGTGAAATAGACCTAGTTAACAACTTTGCTAAGAATAGGAATACATGGTTATCTTACAATGGCTTTAAAGAGAAGTTTTCTCTGCCTAATTCAGATACTTTTGCTTAGGTAGGAAGCTGGAGCTTGTTTGAATTTAACTCATTTGCTGAGGGTAAGACGTTATAAAAAAATCAAATAATAAATACATAGCAGCTGAACCTACTACTGAAAAGCAAAACTTCATTTTAGTTCCTTGGAGTCTGATTTTCAAGTGGGGTGGAAATTTTCTATTATGCCATGTATAGCAGAGTGCTTTTTAATGAAACTTCACATAAATACGTTTGAATTTTAAACTTTTCTATTATGGTCCTTGAGCCCTTTTATATAAAATTGAAATTATACTATAGGTTTTATTTTAAGCTATTAAATGAGACTCGTTTTGAGAAAAGAAAAATGGTTATATACTGTGTTATTTTTAAATCTGTCAAGTTTATCACTTTTGGTAACAGTTCTCCATTGTTTATTATAGGTCATCATTTTCTGGATGGAAGTATTCAGTTAAAGAGTGGTTGATGAGTGATGTGGACTATTTGAGCTTCTTATTTTCTACACTTACAGGTAACCATATTCTTTTGGCAGGTTAAAAAAAGGAAAACACCTAGTGTGAATAACAGTTCTCCTTCTAAGATTTGCTGTCTTATTTGTTTGGTTCTCAGTTTTGAAGATAAATATTCTATCTTGGAATGATTTTTACTATGATTAATAAGTGGAAATCTTTGAAGAAATATTTGTACCCTACATTGTCAGGCTCCTGAGGCAGGAAGATGGATGATTCCTCTTTAAATATCTCATAGTACAAGTACCAGATACTTGAGGATTATTTGAATGCCACGTGATTATATTTTTATTTCCTTCATAGTTTTATTGCTATTCTCATCATTGTTTATAGTGAATTGTACCTAATTGGCTCTTTCTAAAATAGCCAGAGAGAATCTCATTGCATACTTAAAAAAATTGGTGAACAGAATATCCATTTTTAAACATGTTTAAAATGTTGAACCTGATACCTAAATAACACCAGATTTTGATTAGTTGTTTTCTACATTCCATTTGCTCCAAAAACAAAATTGCTAAAAAGAGTAGAAATGTTTTAAGTAAGACGTATTAGTATTATTACTATTGTTTTAAATACTTGTACTATTTCAACATTTCCATTTTATACTTGGATGATGATGAGAGTCTTTGAGATTATCTGAAGACTTGAAATTAGGAGAGTTAATTAATATATTGTCAGAATCCAAAAAGAACTTAACTGGTTCTAATACTAAGCTGAATCTAACAAGATAAATATTTCAAGTAATAAATGTAAGCTCCTGCATACTTATTTGATATTTTTGTTGGTATGCATTTGAGATGGGAGGGGGAGCCTTTATGTTTTAATAATAGTACCTGTCAAAAAGTTTCTAGTGACTTTAGAAAGCTCATTAGCAGTCAGTACTATGATACGACTATGAAACTAGATGATGCCTCTTTAGGCTGTGCTTGTGGATGTATAATGATCTGAACATCAAAGCAGATAGCTAGGGCTGGGCCATAAGCAATGGTATTCTGAGCATTCTGAAAGCCACCTTTCAGGAGCGACTTTGACAAGTTGTCCGTGTAGGTTACGCCAAGTGGAATGGAGATGGTAAGGGAATCAGAAATTTTGTTGAAGGTGCTACGTGCGTATTGTCAAAATAAAAAAAAAGACTTAGGGGGATAGAGCAGTTTTCAAACATTTGAAGGGCTATTATATAAGAATGTAAAGCGATACATATTTAATATTAACATGAAGGAGTATATTATTGCTTTTAGTTGTTCATTTGCTTTTTTAAAGTCTACCATTAATTGGAAAGATTATGCCTTTTACTTCCTTTTAAAGTAAAAGTGGTAAAACCTTAGTAGAAGGGGAAACCTTTTTTTTGCTATATTATAGATTGGGTCAGATCACATCCTTTGTGTATATAATTATGAATTTAACTGCCTCCATTGCTAGCATTTTATTTTTTAAAATATTACATGAAATGCAGAAGCTTAGAGAAAACAAGGCAGCTTTGAAGAAGGGTTTGTACATGTCATCTCTTTAAAAATTATGAAGAATATTGCTGCTTTGTGATGTATTTATGTTTTTCATTGGCTTTGTTACCTGCTTTAGGGTTTTCAAAAGAGGAGTTGACTTGGCTTCAGAGCCTTCGAGGAGTTCCTCATGTCATCCAGACGCAGCTTTCCCCTGTGCTTCTCTACCTTACTGACTTGGAGCAATTTTTACACCACTGGGATGTAACAGAGGTAATAGCACATTTAAAAAAAGAAACTGGTAATTATTAAAATTCTGTTCTTCAACCACCAATAGTTACTATACATTAGAGTTGCCTTGCATGAGACCTTAATTTTAGAGGTACAGAGTGGTATAATAAGACAGGATATCTGTTCTGAAAGCGCTTATTATCTTGGATAGGAGATGTAAATTTATAAAGGGCAGTGTTTTTCATTATAAGTTATGCCACTAGAATGGAACAAATCAGCAGTTGGAATGACAGAGATAATTTTATTTATTTTTTATTTATCGTAGGGTAGATCCATCTTTTTAAAAGGGAAAGCTTCATGGAAGTGGCGTAATTTCATAATTTAACTTAGTGAGGGATGGATAAGATTTAAGTTGGAATTGCTATCCTTTCCTTTTTTTTTTTTTTTTTTTTTTGAGACAGAGTGTTGCTCCGTTGGCCAGAGTAGAATGTTATGGTGTCAGCCTAGCTCACAGCAACTTCGAACTCCTGGGCTCAAGCGATCCTCCTGCCTCAGCCTCCTGAGTAGCTGGGACTACAGGCACACACCACCACACCCAGCTAATTTTTCTATTTTTAGTAGAGACGGGTCTCACTCTTGATAAGGCCGGTCTTGAACTCCTGACCTCAAGCAATTTCAGCCTCCCAGAGTGCTAGGATTATAGGCATGAGCCACTGTGCCCAGCCGGACTTGGTATCCTTGAAGGTGACTTATATTTATTTATTTTTTTGAGACAGAGTCTTACTCTGTTGCTCAGGCTAGAGTGCCCTGGCATCAGCCTAGCTCACAGTAACCTCAAACTCCTGGGCCCAAGCGATCCTTCTGCCTCAGCCTCCCGAGTAGCTGGGACTACAGGCACGTGCCACCGTGCCCGGCTAATTTTTTCTATTTTTAGTTGTTTGGCTAATTTCTTTCTATTTATAGTAGAGACGGGGGTCTCACTCTTGCTTAGGCTGGTCTCAAACTCCTGAGCTCAAGTAATCCTCCGGCCTCGGCCTCCCAGAGCGCTAGGATTACAGGTTTTAGCCATTGTGCCCAGCCTAAAGGTGACTTTTTTTTTTTTCTTCACACTGCATTTTATTTAATCTTGTGCATTAAAACAAAAAACCAGAGCAGTTAAGAATCTAAAGGCAGTCTTCAAGAGTTTCTAATCATTTGGCCTCTGCTTCCTTGCCAATAATATACTATTTAGCACTTTTATTTTGCTTTACAAATCTTATCTAAGTCATTATTTAAGTCCATTTTGTGCTGCCATAAGAGAATATCTGAGGCTGGGTAATTTACAGTGAACATAAATTTATTGGCTTAACAGTTCTGGAGTCTGGGAAATCCAAAAAATTGCTAGCATCTGTCAAGGGCCTTCTTGCTGCATCATCCACGGTGGAAGGACAAAGAGAAGGTGAATGAGCTGAAGGTGACTTTTTAGACGAAAAATTATTCACCAGTTCCTTTGGTCTTAAGAATTAATATATAGCTTATTAGAGTTCAATTTAAAACCCTAATTCTTCCTTAAGTTTTAAAGTTCAGATTACAAATCTTATTTTTTTTAAATAAAGACAGTAAATTTAAATAATAATTTTAAAGGGGGACTTTGATATAATTTTATTTCTTTTACAAAGTTAGTTCAAATTTTAAAGTGTTTAAATAACCTTAATATATTCAGTATTGGTTAGTTACTTCAGTTTTCTGACAGATCTTCACAAATATTACAATTATAGTAAATCTTACAGCTACCTAATAAATTAACTTAATAAATACGGTAAATCTTAATATCTTATGTTTTAGTACTATTTAGTAAAACAGTGAAACTTCACATTAAAACTGTAAGTCTAAATTAATTATTGACTTTTTAAAAAAGTTGTTTTGTTTTGTTTTTAGAGGCAAGTTCTCAATATATTGCCCAGGCTGGCCTGAAACTTCTGGGCTCGAGCAATCCTCCTGCCTCAGTCTCCCAAGTAGCTGGGACTACAGGTGTGTGCCACCACGCCCAGCTACTGACATATTTTAAGTTGGAATTACAAGGCTGATCTTTTCCCTAATAGGCAAAATTGTCTTTAATATTACAAATACTTAAATACACAAAAATTTCATTACTAGGTTAGTTAATTAACTTCTATTCTTTTTTTCTTAAATTTCTTCCCTTGCATTTAAAGGTGCTTGTCCAGTAAGAATTTTGGTTTTAATCTTTCATGCAAAATCTGAGTTTATGTCCTCTGCTGGGTGATATTTTTTTTTTTTAATGATCCAAGAGGCCTCTGGCCAGGACACTGACTATATTCTTTCCTGTAACCCTCAAATGCTAGGCCAGAAACCTTGGGTTTTGGGGCTTTTTTTTTTTTTTTTTTTTTAACCTTTTTGGCAATATTCTCAACAGAGTAGTCTCTAGATTCAAGTTACAACCTAATTCTTCTGTTTGTTGCTATACCAATTGATTTTATTTAATTGATAAATTTATTTCTATTACGAATTTGCTTGATGTTCTTCCTATCTCTAGGGACTATATCATTTATAGATATTTAACATATTTCTTTCATGACTTTGTTTGACTCTAGTCAATGACATTTATCCTCTTTTTATTACCTATAGTACCTGGTACTGTGTTTACTTATAGGTTTTGAAATCATATGTTCAGTTTAGGCTTTCAGCTTTCCTCTATCTCTCAGGCTCCATATGGTGACTTGTAAATCCTGAGGGAAGCTCACATTCTTATGGTTACGGCACCACATGCAACTTCTTAGGTGAGAGACTTGGGGAGGAGAGTTCAGGTGTTTTCATTTTCTCATTTTCAAATGAAAGAGGATGTTATGTTACAGTATGATAAACCAGTTTTCTACAAAGAACAGTGGAGAATGGCAGTCAGAAAACAACATGTAGAATGTAGTTCTGCTCATTGCTATTGGATGTTGCTTCTTCCATATGCACTTAGTGAACAGAAATCAGGAATTCAACACCACAGAGTTCATTCTAGTTATTTCCTGTCCCTTTTTTGTACCTGCCTTCTCTGACAGTGAGAAACCTGGCTCCCATTATCCCTAATACATTTACTTAACTTGATTGGTTCCTCTGCCTGTAATCAATCTCCCTTTGCTGCCACCCCTCTCTCCTCACTCCACTTGGACTCTAGCTTTTGGGGACACTCTGCCCTATTCATGGATAGCCTGCTCTGGGCCACCTCAGCTTTCCCACCCACTCCAGTGCCCATGTTTGCCTAGCTTGGCTCCGCCTGTATGGCTTGAGAATGGAATTGTTCAGGAAGGGAGGGGGAAGCAGAAGGGGAGAGAAGTGATCATTTATTATTGAATGGGCACTTTTCAAATGCGTTTTACCTTTTATTAATGAAAATATTTACTGTTTGCTTTGAAGTAGGAAGATGGCATTGGAAATAAGTTTTTTTCATTGTTACTTATAGGTATAAAAGACAGGAAAGGTTGCCATGTAAAAACTCTGGATAATCAATCAGTAAGAGATTTTATAGAGAAATAATGTATTGAGCTGTTGATTTTTCCCCCCACTCTCAAATCTATAAATAACAAATATAAAAAGCCTTGATTTTTGAGGGCTCATTGACAGTTCTCTTAAACTTAGCTTGACCAATGTCTTCCTAGAGTGTCTTCCACCAGTCTTACCTTTGTCTTGTGATATGATTTTTGTACATATTTCATTTCAATACTATACCAGATAGTTTGTGTTATGCCTGATGTCTGCGAAGGATTTCTGGTACTGTCCTAGACTGTACCTGATTTTTTTTTGAGAAGTTAGAAAATTAAAAATACTAGGGGTTGGGCTGGGCACGGTGGTTCATGGCTGGAATCCCAGCTCTTTGGGAGGCTGAGGCTGGAGGATTATGTGAGCCCAGGAGTTTGAGACCAGTCTGGGCAATGTAGTAAGAACCCATCTCCACAAAAAAATAAAAATCTTAGCCAGGGCCAGGTGCAGTGACTCACACCGGTAATCATAGCACTTTGGGAGGCTAAGGCAGGAGGATCACTTGAGGTCAGGAGTTCAAGACCAGCCTAAGCAACATAGCAAGACCCCATCTCTACAAAAAGTGAAAAAATTGGCTGGGTGTGGTGGCACATGCCTGTAGTCCCCGCTATTCGGTAGGCTGAGGCAGAAGGATCACTTGAACCCAGGAGTTCAAGGCTGTGAGCTGTGATCATACCACTGTACTCCAGTCTGGGCAACAGAGCAAGACCCTTCTCAAAAAGAAAAATATCAGGTGTGGTGGCACGTGCCTATAGTCCTAGCTACTTGGGAGGCTGAGGCAGGAGAATCACTTGAACCTAGGAGTTTGAGGCTTCTGTGAGCTATGATTGTGCCACTGCACTCCAGCCTAAACAACAGAGACTCTGTTTCTAAATAAAAGAAAGAAAAAAATACTAGGGGTTTTACTCCTAACTCCATTTTCTTTCCATGTAGATTTCTCGTACTTTTACCTTTAGAGAATAGGAGGCAGGATTGTGATTAAATGGAAGTGGGTATTAGTATTTTCTAGATGGTAAGTATTTTTCTATTGTACATTTCTCCACCAAGTGGAAAGAAGGCATCAGCCCTTCGTTCATATCATTCAGATCTTTCTGTTATAGCATTTAATAGAAATACAGTAAGTCCTCATTAATGTCATTTATAGGTTCTTGGAAACTGTGACTTTATGCAAAATGATGTGCAGGTCCTTGAATAACGTTTCCTAATAACATTGATTAGGAAAAAATTTGGTTTTGTTATACATTTTTTCACTTAAAGTCACAGTTTCCAAGAACCTATGGAGGACATTAAGTGAGGACTTCTGTATAGTCTCCACCTTGGTAGATTATAAGCTGTTTGAGAAGTGTGAGAAAGAAGAGTTTCTCATTCTTTGACTCCTGTACTCGGTACCTTAACAGGGGCTAGCGCAATACTCAGTAAGTGTGTAATAGATAAGTTATTTGGAAAATTAGGCAATATATGAGGTCTGATTGTTTGACTTTTGACATTTGCATCTTCAAAGTCATTTTTTGTTACGTTTCCTATTGATAATATGTAGAGCAAGTAGGTTAAAAAAAAAAAAACTGTTGAATTTGTTTCTGACCTAAAATATTCTGATTTAGTTACTGGTTTTCTCCATTTTGACAGGCAGTTTTTCACAGTTTATTGGTTATCCCTGCCCGAAATCAGAGTTTTGACATCCTGCAAAGTGCCATCAGTAAGCATTTGGTAAATATCTGCAATGTTTTTCCTCTTAAAAAAGAACACGAAGATTTATTGGTTAAGATTGAATTTGCCATAGCCACAGAAAGAGCGAGCGTGTCTGGAATACCAAGCTTAATGATAACCATGGCCTCTCACAGGATGATGTAATGGCAAGGACTGAGAACTCCTGGTGTTTTTCCCGGCTGTTACTAATTAATTCTGTGACCTTGGGAAAACCCCTTCTTTTCCCAGAACCTTAATTTCTACATCTGTAAAATAAGGGACCTTAAAATTATACCTTAGGTTCCTTCTGACTTGTAATGCTCTTATAATTCACATGTGCCTCACATCAGTGTATCAGGAATCTAGCATCCAGACTGGAGTCTAGGTTCCACCTAGAAGGTTTGGAATCCAAACTAGGGGATATCCTGTAATAGGCACAAGGCATGGTCACTGGAAGTAGTGGGCTCCTCTTGAGACAGACTTGTCGTCTGATATCGAGTGCCTCTTGTTCCCATTGGTTTTAAATTCACATTAGGTATGCCTCCATAGTTGCTTTTAACTTCCTCCAGTATTTTTATCTTTGGCTTTTTATTATAATGTATTATAGTACAAGGGAGGGCTCCCAGATTATAGCCTCCAGATACTCACTTGTTTGGATAATTTTATAGGCACATCAACACCCCGTTTTCTCTTTTAAAGTGTTACTTCTCTTAAGTTGGAAGAGAGTACTGTTTTGAATTCCTAAATACTCTTTTCTCCTGCTATCAAACTTCCAGTCCTTATCCCTGTGTCATCAAAGATGCCCACTTTTTTTCCACCTGCACTCCAGAGATTTAGGCTTTCCTTTGACTACATTCATTATTCTTGTAAAAGGCATACATGCAAGTCAGTCTTGGCCAGTATTTTCAGACAGCCTGATGGAGGAGGTTAAGGCCTTGGAGTCTGCAGATATTTATTATTTCTCAACAAATAGTTTCCAAGAGATTGAAACCCTGTGTATATATAGTTACAAGTCAGACTCAACCTTAACGATAGTGCATACAGTATAGCCTACGTGAATTAGCATACCATAATGACCATTGTCTGGCCTGCCGGGGTTTCTCGGCAGTGCAATTGTAAAATGTTAAATATGGTAATATCTCTTAGTGACTCCAGTAGTTATAGTTTCCTTATTCACGTCTGAATGACTGGCTTAATCAAAGGGCAGGGGAATGCTAATTGTAAAATGAACTGTCTACCTTTAATTACCTGGGATGGAGGGTGGTTCCAGATAGCAGAGTTTTCAACTTTGAATAATGTAAAAATTTTTTAAGTGGCATTGTTGGTATCAAGATTTTCTTTGGCTGCATGAAACAATCCC
>NW_012136969.1:2820091-2822266 GCF_000956105.1 Propithecus coquereli | reverse complement strand
GAGAATTAAAGAATTAGGTTATGGAAATATCTTAAATTCTCTTTCAGAGAGTTTGTATAAACTTAGCTAGCTTTTTCTTTGTTCTATCATGAATCCCCTTTGTGTTACAGTGAGAATTTTCAGTTTTGGGGGTTTTTTTCCTTGAAGCTATAAATTTGAACAGTTGGGTGGCATTATAAAGTTTCTTGAGAGCTTTCTCTTATTAACAGTGCTGTGCATCTGGCAAGAAAAGTAATTCTACTTTCAAGAGGAGGGGCTATTAGTACAAACCTTTGTATTTTGTTTTTAGCTTATTAGAGCTAGCCAGCATAGAACTTTAAATTCTTGGATTTAAGGAAATTCTTCTGAGATGGTAGTGTTTTTAATTAATACTTTTGCTCCTATATAATATTCAGGCTAGAGCTTTGAGGATAGTTTGAAGGATTCAACTTTAATTTTTTAAAAGTATTCTTGTTTATATTTGTATTGGTATGCCTGTTAAAAAACTTTATACAATGAAATTTTAAAAACCTAATAGGTGAGCAAATATGAAAAAATAAATCATTCTATCACCTGTTGTTAACATTTTGATGTGTGCCTTTCTGGTCGTTTTTGAACTTTTAAATGACATGAAAATATACATGCTGAATCTATAAAACATTTATGTAGTTTAAAGGGTAATTATAAACTGAACATCCATTTAACCAGTCCCAGGTTCACAAATGGAATATCATCAGCACATTTACTCTTCATGTACTCTCCAGTTATATTTCTCTTCTATACTCCCCTGCCCCAGATCACTTTTGTGTTTAACTTCATTGCCTTTTTAAAAAAATGGTTTTATGTGCATTTGTGAACAATGTCATTTTTGTTTTACATACTTGGGAATTTTATGTATTAAATAATAGGAATCATACTTTTGTGATTTGATTCTCTCAACATGTTGAGATTCATACATGTTGATTCATTTAGCTATGTTTCATTCGTTTTTATTTATACTGGCATCAATAAATTTTTTGGTAAAGGGTCAGATAGTAAACATTTTAAGTTTTGTGGGCCATTATAAATCTCTGTCACAAAACAACACTGCCATGGTAGTGTGAAAGCAGCAATAGATAATATGTAAATAAATGGGTGTGGCTGTTCCAATAAAGCTTTATTTATAAAGGGTGTGGCTGGACTTGGCCTGTGGCCATAGTTTGCTGACCCGTGCTCTGTAGTATTCTGTTACATGCACATACCATAATTTACATCTTACTGTGAACAGACATGCGAATTTTTCCCAGTAAGAGAGTGTGTGTCTGTATGGAAAAAACTTTGTGCATTTACTTTAAATATACTATACAATTTACACATAAACATAGATTTTGTATTTTTCTTATACATTATCAAACTTTAGGTCTGATAGGTCAAGAAAAGGCTTTATAAATAGCAAGGAACTTCTCAGGGTTCTAAAGATTTTATAATAAGAGCTCCACTTATGAAATGTATATATTGCTCTTTGTCATTTCCTGTCACTTGAAATATAGCCCCTTTATTAAATACTTTCATGCCAAGTTTCAAAGATCTTTTTTAGTTTCTTATGGAGGGACATCCTGCTTTTGACTTCATGTGGCTGGACTGAAAAAAAATTCAGTGTGTATAATACTTGTTTGCCTGTTTAAAATGCACAGTTTTAGGCTGAGTGCTGTGGTTTACACATGTAATCACAGCACTTTGGGAAGCCAAGGCAGGAGGATGGCTTGAGGCCAGGAGTTTGAGATTGGCCTGGGCAACATAGTAAGACCCTATCTCTACAAAAAATAAAAAAATTACCTGGGTGACTGAGGCAGGAGGATCCCTTGAGCCCAGGAATTTGAAGCTGTGGTGAGCTATGATCATGCCACTGCACATGTACTGGCACAGAGCATGCCCCAGTCTCTAAAAAGAAAAATCATAATTTTACTGGTGTTTTATACTGGATATTGGAATCGTTGGTATTACCAGGTCTTTGTATATCTCTTTGGATGACATTACTCACAATTGACAGCCAGAGTCTTAGGTACTTAAAATTCCCTTTTGGGCAGCTTCTTCCCCACTGGAGAAGGTGTTTGTAAGACTGCAAAATGATGAGAATGCCAGTCAAATTACTGTGAGCCTTTGATTTCACAAATGCTGGCCGAATAGTTGGGCTTGACCAATTTGAGTTCATTTGAA
>NW_012136969.1:2776182-2819373 GCF_000956105.1 Propithecus coquereli | reverse complement strand
GAATAAAGCCTCTTTAAGTAAGAGGATCTGGCCGGCCTAGAATGGATTCATTATTCACCTTAGATGCAGTTACTATATGTGACGTCATGAAGGTTGGTCATATGGTAAAAGGGCTGCTCCCTCGGGACCTGGTAGTAGTTAAGTTCTCTTAGAAAGATTTGGGTACTGGAAGTTCTCTTAGAAAGATTATGTGCTCCTGTTACATAAACTGCAACAGACTGGTCAGAGTTTTTAGCAGTTACAATACTCTCCCTCCAAATGAGTATTTCTAGAATGTGGGTAGGCTAGCTCTGAAGTTTACCCTTCTCTACTGTAAAAATTTTTGTTTCTGCTCTATAAAGATCCTAAGAGAATGGTGTTAATTGAAATTTGGATTTACCATGACCTAGTAAGGGTGCAGTAATAGTCCCCTTATTGGCTATTTTCTGAAATCCATTCTTGCTCCTGGTGAGGACATCTTTCTCTTTGCAGACAATGTCCAGTGGTGATGAATAACGGGTATGCATGTGTAGATCATTCTGTTTCTGGCTGCTTCTGTGTTATATGTGATCACTAGAGCTTCAAGACTGTCTTATTAAGCCTGGGGAATGTGCTGATGGCTAGGCTTCCTAAACCCATAAATAGGGTAGAGCAGCCAGTTCTTCATTGGATTTGCTTATTTAGTTTTGATGAACCCAGTTCTTGTTAGTTATGGGTTTGTGGTGTTTTGTCAAAAAACATGTTTTTTAAAAGGACATTTCAGTTTGGGGGAATGTGGAAAGGTGGATTTTTCCTCTATGTGTTGGCTCACTGACTCATTTCTGTCTCCATTATTACAGGGATAAGCTCTGGGGGGTCTGTGTCTCCATCCTGACCCTCCTGCCTCGAGTCCTCAGGTTGATGCTGCAGAGCCTGCGGGTGAACAGAGTTGGGCCTGAGGAGCTTCCTGTGGTGGGCCAGCTGCTCCGCCTGCTACTCCAGCACGCACCCCTCAGGACTCACATGCTGACCAATGCGATCTTGGTGCAGCAGATCATTAAGAATATCACGGTAAGAAGCATGGCAGTAGGGGCTTTGTACTATTAGTGTAAGAGTGGATTCATGAGAGGGGAATGAGGGCGGTGCTTTTGCGAGGGTAGAGTTCCTGAGCATTCCTGACTCCTGGAATTAAGCCCAGTGTGGTGATTGCTTGGGGCTTCTGTCTGGGACCTGACTGTGACTTCACAAGGGGGATGTCTCAGATTTCAGAATCAATAATAAAAGCCTTAAAATACTCGAACTGAATGAAGGTGGCACCAGGCAGCTTAGTTTGAAAAGGTGTGGGCATCAGAGTCATTCCTACCTAGACTATGATACAGACTCTATTGATTAACTGTGATCGCTTGGTGAGGTTTTTATTTTCCTTTCTTACCTATCCACGCTTGTTTTCCTATCTGTAAAAATGGGAATAATGCTAACTTTATTGAGTTTTGGTGACCATTACGTGAGATTGTCCAAGTAAAGATTTTAGTGTACCTGACATTTGTTAAATGCTCAGTAATTGTTAGCTATCATTAAGGAAATTATTTAGCAGGAATAAACTTCAGGCCAATTTCTAGTCATTTAGTTCACTGGAAAGTAAGAGAAAGAAGAAGGAAGTTGCAGATTTCAGCTTTGTCTGATGGTTGGCTTTCTGCCTTTGGCTGTGTGTTTGAGGGCAGCTCTGATGTCTCGGATTCCTTTGGTGTTTTTGGTGTGGGAGGGTTAAAGAGGTATTTTGTATAGGTGTTTGATTTCAGGGGTTATTCATTGAGGTATGTAGTAATAGTTTGGAGTAATAGAGCTTTTACATGCATGTTACAGAGGTGCTCATTCTGAATATTCTTAGTAGCTTTCGTAGAAGTCATGGAAGTGGCAGTGGAATCATTCAGAATTAGTAGAAGGGAAGAAAAATCAAGAACTTGGATTATTCTCAGTTTGGAGAATAAGCCCACCTCCATAAAGACGAGATTGACAGAAATTGTCAGTCGCCCAGTAGAACCATTCTCAGTTGATGTTAGTGTAAAGATCATGAGATACTAGAATGCCAAGGGGAGGGATCAGGGGTGTGTAGGGATGGTCAATGGTGACATTTCATTACTCGTCTCCTGGGCAGAGGAGAATAGACTCAAGAATCCGGTAGCACTTGAGGATGTAGCTAGGAATTTTCACCACCTGTGGGAATGCCCAGTTAATAGTTCCCCTTCTCCAGGCAGACTTCCCGTGGTGATTTACAGATGTGGATAGTGTGGCCAATGCTCTGAGAAATGTTTGGGTGTGAAAAATACCGTCAGGTAGCATAGCGATTTTGGTACAGTTCTCAAGTTACTCTTGTTTTTCTTTCCAGACGTTGAGGAGTGGAGGTGTTCAGGAGCAGTGGCTCACAGACCTACATTACTGCTTCAACATGCACATCACTGGGCATCCCCAGGGGCCCAGTGCACTGAGCACAGTGTATTGAAGAGGCCATGGTACCTCCTGGTTGAAATTGTTTATTCACTTCTATCTTATTTTGAAGAAAGATTGATGTAATAAATGTTTGTCATTAAAGCTGAACTTTTAAAGAAGTTTGTGAATTTTCCGTTGAACTGAAGTAGGAAAATAACACTTGGGTGTTTCCACTCATGCACAGCCTGGCTTCCTGGACTCACAACACATGGTATGTGTGACTGGTGGTAGAACATTCTCATTTCATAGGTGCTAGGTATTAGAAAATACAGAATGATACTGTGGTACCTTCCGTTAGTTATCGAGAAATCAGCCGAGTCTTTGTAATCTCATCTAGACAAACTTCATTCTTTGTGTTTTAATAATGATGAAAATAATATTAAAATTTAATTAGCAAACTGAAAATCAAGGAACCTTACTTAAGTGTTCACTTCACTGCGTCCCGTCTCTTACTGACAGCACAGGAGTGGCACTGGTCTTAAGAAAATGGAAGCAACCCTGAAAATACTTGTAAGCCACATCACTGTGCCTCCTGTTTATACTCTCCCACAGCAGCCTTTTCCTTACTAATGTGAAAGAGCCCAGAATCACAGGATTTTATTTAAACTAGGTGTTCTTAGAGAATTAGAATGTGTGTAGTTAGCACAATCTTCCCTGCCAGCAGGAACAGCATTTTTGTGAAGATTGCTCACTTGTACAAGTTGGTCAGAAAATGTAAGTGGAACACTGAGGCCTGAGCTGGCACAAAGCCACATGAACACTACCTGACTGATTCCTTGATACTGTGACACTGCTGTTGGTGCTCAGCAGTGAGAAAGCCATTCAGAGGACATGGCAGCAACCTGTGGCCTTCAGAGGCTAATATGGGAATGATAATGTGTAAAGAACCAAAAGAATACACTCATGGTCTTATGGACAATTTCTAAATGGAAACACGGGGTCACGATTCTGATCTAAAATTTAATACTGATAATGTTGAAGGCACAGTGAGGATGTGTCTGATGAAGTCTGTCCAGGAAAGTAGTGAGATGAAGGCTGCCGTGGGACAGGCTCCCCAGCTCATTTAGGTTCATCACTTCAGACAAGAAACCAGGCCTGCACCAGCTAGCCGGCAGAAATCCCAACCCAGAAACTGCTTTAGTGCTTATGTTCTGATGGTTTCCAAAACAGTACTACGTAAAAGCAGAAAGAAAATACTCTAACATTTTGAGTTACCGCATTTGTAGGCTAATAAGGCTTCAGGCATAGATACTAAAGTTTTCCCAAGATGTAAAAGATAATCAGCGGAGAATCAGAACTCTGCACTATCTATTCCAGCTCCCTCGAACACGGTCTTCCTCCACAGGCAGTCGGAGTTTTGTTTTGTTTTTTGATTGAGTAGCTGATTGCAGGTTATAAGAAAAGTTCTTTGATCTTCCACTGTTTTCAAGGAGATGTATACACTGCAAGTTGCTCACTGTTAAAAACAAATACCAGATATTCAGGTTATTAATTTTAATGCTGAAGGGAAGAGTTCATTGGTGGTGAGGGAAAAGGATTTAGGTTTGAGCTATCCCTGGAGTGATGGGCTAGTTTACTATAGAAGCAGGATAACTTATTAATCTTGCATTTTCTATAATCTCAAAGATACGGGAAATCTTTTCAAGGCACAAATTTGGGAGAGGGTGGGGGTTTGAGCTGGGACTGGAACCCAGGTCTTCAGTCTTCAGTCTGCCTGGAATAACTAATATATCTTTCTGTGTTCTCTCTCACATAACAACATATAAACATGTAACACATCTTTTAACTCTCTTGTTCCACATACTTTGCAGTAGTCCATTCCAGAAAATGTTTGTTTGAAAACTATTCAGATCCTCAAGAAAGATATTGATAGAATATCAAACTTAAAATGGATTTTTGAGGTCTTTTTATGACCTGAATTAACAAATTTTTAGGCTGCCATAGTCAGAAAACATTAGTGATGTACTTTTAACAAATGAGGGATACTGAGGCTCCAAATGGTTGAGAGACCTTGCTGAAGACACTGCTATAGTTTGCTTCTTTCTGTGGAGCATATAAACAAAATATTAAAAGTTGAGTAGTTTTAAAAAGCAACAAACATAATATGTCTTAATTTTTCTTTCCTGGTTCAACAAAATTATTTTAAGGTGAACTGTTTTTGAAACTTGGGCATGTTTTTGGCTTCACTGTATCTTGAATTGGGTTGTGTACCCCTTTGCAGGTGGGCAGGAATATAGTAGATTCATACAGAGGATGCCATTACTAATAATCACTTGAGTTGTGGTTATTTCATTCACTGAAATGGAATTTTAAAGGGAATTCTTTTATTTAAAGAGATGGGCCAGGCATGTGTGTATCAATAAAAGTCTTTGCTGATACTCTTGGTGGGCGGTCTGCAGGGCAGATGAAGACTGACGTGAGCAGGGATTGATTGTTTCACTGTCTCCCAAATGCATGTAGAGAAACGGTGCAAGGAGGCTGTCATTTTACTATATCCATGTCACTTTGTTTCTTCCTTTTTATTAATATTTTACTCATTTATTTAAGACTGAGTCTTGCTCTGTTACCTGGGCAAGAGTGCGGTGTCATTATTATAGCTCACGGCAACCTCAAAACTCCTGGACTCAAGTGATCCTCCTGTCTCAGCCTCCTGACTGGGACTACAGGCATGTACCACCACGTCTGGCTAATTTTCTATTTTTTGTAGCGACAGGGTCTTTCTCTTTCTTGCTCAGGCTGGTTTCAAACTCCTGGCCTCACGTGGTCCTCCCACTTCTGCCTCCCAAAGTGCTAGGATTACAGGCATGAGCCACTGCACCTGGCCTGTTTCTTCCTTTTTAAATAGTAAAGGTACTATTAAAGACTTGGGGGGGGTCTCCCCAAGTTGGAGGGTAGGAGCAACAATAATTCATTTATCAAATATTTGAGCATCTATAACATGTCAAGCAGTTTTCTAAAACTGAATAAAACTGACCAAAATCAGAAAGTCCTTAACCCTATGGAATTCTTAAGGCAAAAAATGAAAAAGTTTTTCATTCAAACTAAAGACCAAAGTTAATGCTCTCTTGTTGGTTCAGTTTGAGTCCACATCTCCTGTGTGTGTCCCAGTCGTGCCCATCTCATAGAAACTACTACAATTACAGACATGGTGTCTGTAACACCATGAGGCTTCCACTAAACTGGACCTAGCAGCTCTGTCTGACCAGCTTTATTAACTGGTTAATGCATAATGGGTGGGGTTGGGCCTAACAAAACCTTGTGTCCCTCTAAGTTTGGAGTTAGGAAAAGATTCTCTTTATTTTGTCCTTATCCAATTTCAAACCTTTCAAACTAGTCAGAAATACATGTAGGACAAACAAGTTGCTTGGTTCATAGGAAGTGCTAAAAAACCATAAAGTATTTCTTCGAATTTTTTTACTCTGTCCCCGCCAAGTCCCTAAACTAAAAACCTTTTAAGCCCCCAAAAAACCTCCATTTTAAAAAACCATGGTAGTCCTTGATTTGTTTTTTTCTTAAGACAAAGTGAAAAATGATCTGATTACTTAATTTATACTAGTATTTGATTATCAAAATGCCACTTCTCTAGTAGTTATATCTGATAGTTCTGTTTTTGAAACTGTTCTTCACTTCACTCAAGTATAATGAAAGATTCCCCCCCATAGAACTGTGGGCCTTAATTCCTTTGAAAGTTTCTAACCACCCCACCCACTACTCCCTGATCAGCCTGCCTGTATGACATGAGTTGCCCAACTCTAGGTAAAGATTTGGCAGTAATTACTCTGTCCCCCACCTCCAGCTTTTTCTCCCCATCAAAAACTAAATGAATGTTAAAGTTCATGCTGACAGTCATTGTTCACCTTCCCAGCTGCACTCTGTTCCTGCAGGAGGGCTGTGTGGATGAGGGAGGGCGGGGGCAGCGTGTTGCCATAGCCACCCACGAGAAACACCGGACCTGGCATTAGCTGCTGACAGCACTGAACTTATCACCCATATTAAATGCCGGCGTGAATGAAGAGGGCTAAGTAAAACACTCCTGTCTTGTGGTTGAAAAGAAAGTTCCCTGAGCTTCTCCTACATGAGTGAAAGTACACAGTTGATCCTGAGCTGGACATGGTATCAGTGTCCTGTTCATGGTGTTCTTCCCATCTCGGGGAAGGAGATGGAGGACCTTAATGTGACACCAAAAAGGGAAAACGGTTCCCAAAGTATTCCGGTGAAGGAGGACAGCATTTACACTTTTCCTTCATGTGAACAAGTATGTAAAAGTGATAGTAACAGCTCCCATTTATATCTTATGCCAGAGGTGATGTTAATAATAATAAATAGCTTTTGGTTGTGAAGATAATTTGCCTCTGATGGAGACAGCTGTTGACTGCAGTAATGATCCCATGAAAGGAGGATACAAAACACATGCAGGCCTGAAATAACATGACCACTGGAAAACCCTGGCCATCCCTGTTCTGGATGAAACAAAAAAGGAAAACACTTCCCCATGTTCTCCCACTTCTCTAGTAGTTCTATCGGACAGTTCTGTTTTTGAAACTATTCTTTAATTCACTCAAGCATAATGAAAGTTTTTTTTTTTTTTTTCCCCCTGCACTGCTTTGCCAAGTGCAGTGGCTGCCTTACCTGAATTGAGACGCAGCACAGAGGGGGCTTTTGCAGATCTTGGGGGATGATGTACTTTCCCTTCTTGAGAACAACCTGAAATTAACCAACTGTCATTTATCTTTGACCAGTGACAGCTGTGGCCTGACCAAGTTTTAAATTCCTTATTAAGGTAAAGGCTTGAGCATGCAGGTGTCTGCCAAGATAAATTAGGTATGATGTAGAACCACGCAGGCCCAGAGCAGAGTCCTGTGATTTTGCTGCCTGGACAGCTCAGCTTTTTTCTGGTGGGGAGCTAGCCAGGCTTGTTCTCTATTTTATTTGGATGGGCTCTTTCCAGAGATAAAAATGTTTCAATTCACACCAGTTAATCTGCTGAACAAGTATTTACTATAGTGCTTGGGTCTGGGGCATTCCCACAGAAGGGCAACCCTGTACTCTGTTAGCACAGGAAGGGTCAAAGTGAGGCAGGCAGAGTCTAGCCAAGTCTAGACTCCCCGATGGGCGAAGCAGAGGTGTGGAGAGGTCTAATGGTGAGGCTTTCAGTCATGGAGCCCAGTGGAGAATCTCTTGGCTGGAATGCTCTCGGGGCTGAGATGCCAGAATGCCTCACAAAAGTAGGATTCTGACCCAGGACTGGTGGAAGGGAGGCACTAAATGGTACTGAGAATTCTCTTGATGCTTGAAAGCAGAATAAGAAAGTTTGTATCTTAATGGAGGTTTGTGCAGTATAATTAAGCCCCATCTCAGACTCTGCTTTGGCACCCTCTGGGGTGCCTGTTATAAACTACAAAGTGCCCAGAGGATAATTACCGTAGATTTGCTTGAGCACCGAGTGCTTGGTCGACTTTGTGCCTGAGGTGCCCTTGGATGGACTCTTGGGGGCCCTGCTTACTGCGATGGTCTTTGGGAGCTTTAGTTCCAGTTCCTTCCTCCAAACCTGGAGGAGCAACACTGTACATTCTCGGTTCCATCTGTCCACGTTGCCAGCTCCAAGCCGCTTCATATGCAGAAGGTAGGACAGGTGCTTCCTGAGCTGGTAGCTGGTGGGGTCAGAGCAGAGCAAAGGCTTTGAGATCACAATACTGAGAGAACTAAATTTCCTTAGGGTTCCCAGAAGTTATGGGAATAGTATTTGCTGAACTGGGAGGTTCATTAAAGTTCCCATTCCTAATATTAGTGGCAGCATGTCGAATGTTGAATTTTGTCTTTTCCATCATCAAATACTTCCTGAACTAGGGCTCAGATGAGTCTTTGCCCTCACGGAGCTCACACAGTAGTGGGACAGGCGGATGTGTAACAAGTGCAGTATGAGAAGTACTGTCCAAGAGCAAGGACCTCTAGCGGGTGTGGGGACAGATGCAGGACTGACAGTTTGTGGTGGTTCGGTAAGGCTTTACAGGCTAATATCTGCGCTGGATTTGAAAGGATGCATAGGAGCTCACCAGGCAGAGAAGTGCATTCTACACAGCAGAATTGGCACAAACAGAGACGTGGGCATTTGTGCAAGAAAGTCAGTAATGCAGTGTGGCGGAAGCATTGTGTATTTGGCGAGGGAAGGAGGCTACACTGTGGAAGGAGCCCACGTTTGTTGAGGGCCTGCTATATACCAGGTACTTTCCCTGTGAAGCAGAAGGTCACACAGCTTGAGCCGGGAGAAACCACCATTCAAATCCAGGGCTGTCTGGCCCAACAGCCAAACACCGCTGAGGACTTTGGTATGCATTCTGCACGTGATGGGACCCACCGAGTATTTTAAGAAGACAGGCAAAGAAAGGTAAGAGTTGTGCTTTCCTAAGACCATTCTGCTAGGGGGTGGGGCTTGGAGTGGGAGAGGGACAGGGGGACGATGGCTGTGTTTACGTCTAGGACTTACTTGGTGCTTACTATTGAACACAACTGTTTTGAAGCCTCCAAAGGAAAGCTGCATCAGTGTTCAGTGTCTGCAGCAGTATTTACTCCTGGTGAGCCTACAGGTAGCTGTAGAGACCAACCAGCCCCATCCCTGATTTTACAATACACTAAACGAGAATTGTTGTCCTGAGTCTGCTAAAAGCTCCTTGCAGTGCATGGTGTGGCCTCTCCCCAAAGGCTGGTTCCAGTCACCCTGTATGTTCCTTCTGTTTCCTGGAGAGTGACACACCACGGCATCCCTCTACTACAACATGTGCCGCATTTCCGAAAAGCGAGGGTGATGAGGCACTGCTGCTCCATAATTCAGTTTCTCCCGTTTGAGATGCCGACTGTCTTCCCTCTGCTCTTATGGGCAGCGAGTTCACGGGGAAGCCCAAGTATTGGCCAAAGCTGTTAGTAGTTTCAGCTGTCAGTGGGCACAGCTTCCACCGAATCAACTCTGGTACTAAGACTGTGAGTCTGCGTCCGGGGACACAGTGGTCCTCGTGGTGACAGTAACAGCCATTCTCCTGTTCCCAAGGAGAACACACACTCCCTGGCTTGCTGAGAATCTTCACTTGTCCACTAGTTCCTTTCCTCCAGGGCTCTCCATGGCCCAGCCTACCCTTGCTTACCCCCAGAACATGCTGGAGAAGCGCTGCCAGGAAGGCAGCTTTTGCTTGTTCAGGTGAAGCTGAAGGGCTTTGCACAGCAACTGCCTTAACCATGGCAACCTTCCAGCCCAGCTTGTCCAGCATCTGGTTTCAGTCTTTACAACAGTCAAGTTCTTAACTGGTAATAAGACTCACACTTAATGTTAAGACCAGGTTTCATTTTCTCAGTGCCCAAGGCTCGGTCTGCACACCCCTCCCTGCTTACTTTCTAGCTTCCTTTCTCCACCCTCAGCATGCCCCTGGAACTACAGCCTGCATTTACTGAGCGCTTAGGTGTCAAGCCCTGTCCGCTACCCCTCCCCTCCTGCTCCTTAGGTTTGGTGTCAGGCACACTGTTCCAGGACAACACTTTAGACTCCTGTAGTTAAAATGTAACAGAATCAGTGAAAGTATTTTTACTGTCACCAAACGTGGCTTTCCACAATGCGCAGCATCCCACGAGCTGTCTGGGAGTGGATGTCCCCAGGCCTCAGAATTGCACAATGGCACAGCCAGAGGGGCCTGCAGTGCTGCCTTCCCAGGTGGGTACGTTAGACCATGAGCCCACTGTTCTTGAGGGGGACGACGGAAGGCTCACTGGCTCCTCTGGACACTCACTGACAGCACCTGTCAGCTTCCAACTCTTCAAAGGAGTCAAAGAACAGACGGGCAGAAGGAGACATTGCAGCTAGGGAGCAGCTGTGGGGCCCGACGTGACCACCGTTGCTGGCCTGCTCGGATCCCAGGTTTCAGCCAAAAGACTTAACAGAAGTTCCTCTGGACAGCAGCCAGCGCGTGTCCTAGCATAAGTCCCCAAGGAAGGGGAGCAATGGCCACTTCCATCTGTGGCTCCAGAGGCATGTCTCGGCGCACAACCAGCGTGGCGCTCACTAGCTCTGCAACATAGGGAAGTTGCTTAACTTCTCTGTGCCCCAGTGTCCTTATCTGTGGAATGGGGGTAACAGCAATACCTACCTCTCAGGGTTATTGTGGCAATTAAATGACTTAATAATGTATGTAAAACTACTTCAAACAGTTTCTGGCACAAGCACCCAATACATGCTAACTGCCCGTATTAACAATGGCAGTAACGACATCACCCCTCCCGGTGGCTGCCTCGGCGCGTGTGAGCACCATCCGGCCTGCTCTCAGGCCCGCCTCCGCCTGTGTCATCTTGACCACGGCAAAGACTAACTTCACTCATAATGTAAGAGGAGGCCCTTGGATTCGACTCAAAGGTTCAAGTGCTGGATCTGCGCCATAAGCACAAGTCATTTTTCCTCTCCTGTCTGAAAAATGGGGGGATAGTGATCGCTGTCATGCTGGATTCCTGATGGGGCTGGGAGATCCAATGAGATCAGGCACGAGAGAGGACTTTGTCAGTGGCTGAGAGCTTGAACAGACACAAGGACACAGGGGTTGGGGACTGCAGCTTTACAGCAAAGGCTGGGCAATTACTAACCAGATCGCGTGGCTCTGGGTTAGGCAGTCTTTGGCATGATATTCCCTGAGGCCTCTCCCTGGACCTCCAAAGGATCTACCTTGCTCTCTCTTCTCTGCCAGTGTCAGTGTTCTCTCAGTCCCTTTTTTCTTTTTCTCCTGATGGGCCTTGATACTCGGCATGCTTGGGCTCACAGTGATTTGCTTGCCTGTCCCCTCTCAGTCTGCCTCTCCCCAGTGATAGAGGCCACATAACTCCTTCCTGTCGGCCACGGGTTTGGCCTTTCCCTGGGTACCGTCATCAGTGTCAGCCCTAATCTAGATTTAGGCCCTAGTAAACCTACAAGCATGAAGGAGATTATGAGATACGTGAAAACTGGTAGCAAAGGACTCCTCTCATCCTCCCTTAATTACTCCCTAGAGGTATTTGTCTCTACCATACATGGTCAGTCTTTTAGGACAGCCTCCACCCCACTGCCAGCACCTGCTCCATGTTTTGAGCTCAGGTAGGCTTATGTAATAAATTTTGGTCAACTCAATCCATTATATCCAGGTCTTGGTTTAGGTATTTTTTTTTTTTAATTTTTATTTTAAAGACGGAGTCTCACTCTTGCTCAGGCTGGTCTCCAAGTCCTGAGCTCAAAGGATCCACCTGCCTCGGCCTCCCACAGTGCTAGGATTACAGGCGTGAGCCACCACACCTGGCCTGGTTTAGATATTTGGAATATGACTAATTCCTGGGTACTAAAGACATAAAAAGAAAAAAAATGTCTTCTGTGTGTAGTACTTTACAAATTATGAAGCATGCACTATTATCTCATTTTAACAACCTGTCATATAAACAGGACAGGTGCAACAAGGGTTAAATCTGTTTTATAGATGAGGAAACTGAGGACGAGAGAGGCCAAGTGATTTGCCCAAAGTCTCATAACCTGTTAGAGCTTCACCTGAACCTCAGGCTTCACGGTTACAAACCCAGGGCTTTTTCCTTTACACCAGAGGTCCCCAACCTTTTCGGCACCAGGGACCAGTTTCATGGAAGAAAATTTTTCCACGGACTGCAGGGAGTGGTTTCAGGATGATTCAAGCACATTCCATTTATTGGGCAGTAAAACCTCTCTGCTAATGATAATCTTTATATGCAGCCATTCCCAAGCACTAGCATCACCACCTCAGTTCCACCTCAGATCATCAGGCATTAGATTCTCATAAGAAGCGTGCAACCTGGATCCCTCGCATGTGCAGTTTACAGTAGGGTTGCACGCTTCTTATGAGAATCTAATGCCGCTGCTGATCTGACAGGAGGCAGAGGTCAGATGGCGATGCCAGCGATGGGGACCGATGGTAAATACAGATGAAGCTTCCCTCGCTTGCCCGCTGCTCACCTCCAGCTGTGAGGCCCAGTTCCTAACAGGCCACAGACTGGTACTGGTCCACGGCCCATGGGTTGGGGATCACAGCTTTACACCATGCTATCCTGGATACTTTCCCATCTTTCTGGGCAAAAGCATCTTCCAAGTAGCTCATACAATCTAAATTACTAATATTAAGATCTATACATGTGTGAATTTCATGAGCAGGCTCCATGAAATTGGCCTTGTCATGCCACCACATAGAATTCACTGGGAAAACATCGAAGAGCACAGGTGTCATGCCAGGGGTATCAGGAACAACCAAAGAACCAAAGATGATACAGCACCTCATTTTCCTACCTTCGCCAGGCACGCTGGATGACTGCTGCTGCCTTGTTCTTTTTGCGAAACAGCTCTTTCCTACTTCTTTCTCTCTGGATTATCTGCAGTCGGAGCTCTACGGGGAGAAGGTCAATATTCACATTCTGCCCAGAGGGGGGACCAGGTGCCGGATCAGTCTCCTGAGATACCTGAACGTCCTCATAAAGGATAGATGTCCCCATCGTCCTGGCTCCTGACCTCAACTCCTCTGTGCTCTGTGGCACATCTGAATAGACCCCTCCTGTGAGCTTGGCCTGTGTCACTTTGCTTCTTGGTGTGCGATGGTGGAGAGGATTCTGCCCAGCATGGACCACCTCTCCCCTGGCACTGCCGGGCCGGCTGGAACCAGCCGGGGAGCACCTTCCTCCTTTGAGCTCTTGAATGCGCCTTTTCTGGGGGGCACATTTGGCTGTGGGTGCTGTGTCATGCCACCTCCTGGGCTTCCGGTGGCTGTCCTGCTGTGGGAGGCTTGTACCTGCCCGATGGGGGTCCTCTCCTTTCTCATCAGGCCTAGCCCCCCTAATGCAGGGGGGCTGCTTCAAGAAGCCTTTCCCCTTGTCACACCGCTGATCACCAGCTGTCTCACCTCTGGACTTCTCAACAGAGGGGACTCCTGGATGCCTGTTTCCATCACTGCCTTCACTGGGTCTGAAGTGGACACAGGCAGATTGGCCTTTAGAATGTTCTCTGGATGTTTCTTGGGGAAACAAAGAAAAAGCGGAAGAATATTTATTTTCTAAAACTTGCACAGTAGGACAATTTGTTCACATAAAATATTCAGGCTTAGCCTATAGTATCACATGATAGTGGCAATTAACCTGGAAGCCTTTCACTATGAGTACCTAGAAATGCTGACTAAAATACAATGGACATCCTTTTAAAAGCACCATCATGCTTTTAAGAAAATAAAGGAACTATCTGGAGGCCAAAAACAAAGAGAAAACTGAAAATTAAAGCAATATGTATGTGAGCTAATCCAACAACTTTCTAGGCATGGAGTAGTATTTGAGTGGGCAATGGATGGTCTTATTAAATATCTGGTTATGTTTCAACATCCAAATAAGAACAGAAAATGAGGCCTTGCAGGCAGAAAGTTAACTGGACCCAAGACTCTACATGAAGCCAGGATTCTTCAAGGGATATATCTTTGGAAAATGATAATCTAGACAAAAAATCTGCTTTCCAGCACTGGGAGATGACAAGGAAGTTCATCTCAGCCTGGGTCTGGATGGGGTACAGAGTCTCTCACAGTGATCTTTCTAAAGATTATGTCTCCTTCCATCTCCCTATTGAAACAATGAGGTTAATTATAATAACAGTTCACATTTACAGAGTGCTTTAGGCACTGTCCTTAAATCTTTACATGGGCTATTTCACTGAGGTTCACAATTTTCTAAGGCAGGCATTATTATCTCTTTTTTTATAAGTAAAGAAATTGAGGCCTGGAGAGGTTAAGTAACTTGCTCAAAATTACACAACTAGTAAGTGGTAGAATCTAAATATGAACTTAGGCTGTGTGATTCCAAAGCTTGTGCATTTAACCAATATGCTTTGCACACATTATAAACAACAAAAAGGAAGAATTATTATAAGGGAGAAGAAAAAAATCAGTTGACTTGCTAAGAGACCTTAGACAAGTCCCCCTTTCCGGTCCTCAGTTTCTTGACTTGTTTTGAGGAGGCTGCATTAGATGCTCTCCAAAGACCTCAAGCTTTAACCTTCTCTATGAGACAGAATGAGAGAGAAAAAGAAGGGGTCAGTATTTCCTGTCTCTGGGTTCTTGCTGGGGTGTTCATCGAGTAGACACTGCCTGATCACTGATCAGTTGAAAGCTCTAACTCTTCTTTATGTGGCCAAACACAAAATGGCTTGTGGTGTCCTTTGCCCAAAGATGTTGGGGTTTCCTAAGGATATCATGCTAGTGAGGCTCTATGGTCAGTCATGATTCCTAGAAGTGCTTCCCTATTTTCCAGCTCTTGGGCAGGTGAATGAGGAAAAGGCTGCCCACAAAACTGGAGCTCCCTCTCCTTACATCTAAAGCAGTCTCCCTGGCCTCCTTTCTTTCAGCTGTCCCCAAACGCTGGATGCTCAGCTTCTGTTTCCATATTAGAATCTGACTCTTCACAAAGGTCTCTTATTCAGGACACCACTTCCCGGCCTCAAATGAGTGAGAAGCTCCCCTGTCTCAGAGTTGTTCTAGAACAGTAACCTACAAAATTTTTTGACAATGTCCTATACCAAGACATAAATCTTACATTGTGGTACAATTTACTCATATGCATGCATGGGCACACACACATGTATATATACGTAGATATAACTGAAACAGAGTGTACTACTCTTATAATGTACAATGTACTTTTGTATTTTCTTTTGTAGTCTATACCATAAAAAATATGCTGGTTAAAGCCACTAAATTCATTTGATGAGCCACACATAGCTTGAAAATCATTGTAAAACCATGCACTAGGATCACCTTGAGGAGGTCTTATTACTATCAGAGTAATTAAAGGAAAAAAGGACTGGTTATTAGACACTGAAAGAGCATGGATTTTTTAGGATGTGAGGCTACTCCATTAGAATGTGATCATGTCCACAGTAGATCTGACTGCCTTGCAGTGTAACCTGTCTCAGGGTGTTTTATAATAAGGCTAACATGAACCACAATCACCTTGTGTAGCTGTAAGAAGTCTGAAGTTACTAGGCTCCCCTTCTCTCTGTTAGGTAGGGCACTGAATTAGGGGAATTATTAGCATTGCACGTTTGAAGTTACAGTGATTATATGTAATTCTTGGGGTACAGAGTAAACTCCAAGTCAATCTAACCTTTAATGGGTGATTTCTAAGAGAATTCAGGTCAAGAATATTTACCTATGTACCCAATGTGTGCTCACTGCTGTAGGAAAGAAGCTGATGGTATGGTCCTTAGCCTTAATTGATAATTCAGTATAGCTGGCACATAGTGTGGGCTCAAAAATATATCTGCAGGATAAATATATACATAACTGATTTAGTGAATTGTGCAGAAGCAAATCTTTGCCATAAAATGGTATTCTGTTAAAGAAAACATGAGTATACCCAATAAATACTTTTCATCTTGTGGTTAATGAACTGTCTTTCATCTGTGAATCTCCAGCACCTAGCTAGTACCATGTAACTATAAATTCAACAAATACTTTCTTATGTGCCAGACACCTACAAGGTGCTAGAGATACAGAAGAGACACATTGCCTCTCATGATAGATTAATTGCCAAAGATTCCTCCTATCCTAATACATACATACTTTTGTAATGTAATATTGCCACATCTTCCATCCGGAGGTGGAGTCTATTTCTCTACTTCCTTAAATCTGGGCTGCCATTGCAACTTGCTCTGATCAAAAGAATATGGTAGAAGTGATATCAAAGTTCTGGAGTCCCAGAACTGGCCTCAAGATGTCTTGCAGCCTCTGCCTTTTCTCTCTTAGAGCACTGCTCTGAGAACAGTATGTGAGGAAGATGGCCTACTGGAGAATGCAAGGCCACACAGAGGAGAATGGAGGCACCTCCGCCAACAGACAGCACCACTTGCCAGACTTATAAAGCAGGCCATTTAGGGCTTTCCAGCCCAGTCAGCCTTCTAGTAGCCACACAAGCTCAGGTCACCCAGCAGAGGAACTGCCCAGCCAACTCACAAGAACTGTGAGAAATAAACTGTTATTGTTTTAAGCCACTTACTTTTGGGGGTAGTTTGTTATGTCATAAGACATAGCCAACACAGAAACTGATAACTAAAAAAGAGAGGTGCTGTCCTAACAAAAATCTAAAACTTGTGGCATGACTTTGGGACTGGTTGGTGAACCATGAAGAGACTGTTGGTGAAGGTGGGAAGAGCAGAGAAGAAATTGCTGTTGGAGTCTACAGAAAGGTGAGCCTTGTTATTCATTGACAGAATAACTGGCAAAATTGTCACCTGCAGTAACATAGAATATAGAAGATACCTAATGAACATGTGTATATGGCTCAGGAGATTTCCAGGTGGAATGCTGAAGAAAACAATTGCTTTTTAAGCTGCATATGACAAGGTATGGGGAGAAAGTAAGAAAATAAAGAACTAATTTGTAACCAGAATTTAGAGGAAGCATAAAGATCCAGGATGTGCTGGGTTAGAAAATAAAACTGTAAACATTTTTATTCTTTCTAGCCAGCAAGAGTCTCATTGTAAGATATGGCCTCAAAACAAAAAAATCAAATCAACAGTATGGCTGTATGACACCCTTTATTAAGAGCTCAAAAATATTTAAGGTGGTGCATAGTGGGCCCTCTGAGCTAGACAAAAGAATTTCTAAGAATTTCGAGGACATTTTCTCACAAAGTCTGAGTCACTCAAATTAAAGAAAAGTTTGTTTGAAAAATAATTATGGATGTGGTTTTTGGAACATGGAATGAACCCAGCTGGATTCACAGGAAACCTGTGAGCTTTTTGAGATAATTGTATCACTGAGAGTATCTCAAGCCTAAACTGGTGAGGCTTTTGAAACAAAAAGAAGCCTCTGGGTCCCCAGTGTACTACAGTCAGGAACAGATGAAGAAAGCTACTCGGCTGCAAACAGGGCCCATTTCTTATGGAAAAGGAAGGACTTCTCAGAGAGCAGAGCCAAGAATCCAGGTGGCAGAACCAAGAGCCAGGGAGAATAATAGAATAGGAAGCCACACAGGAGTAAAACGAGAGACCCTAATCAAGGAACATTCCATATCTCAGAGTAGGGGCCCTGGCAATGTGTGACCAGCTGGCTTTCAGAATTGCTATGTGCCTCCTATTACACCCCTTTTTGGAACAGGAGAGTCTACTGTGGTTATTCCGTTCCTGTCTCACACTGCTTGCTGACTGCGTGGGTGTTGATAATGTATATTTTTGGTTGAGTGGTCTCTGAATCAGATAAAGTCCCACCTGGGGAACCTGAACCACATCTGGACCTGATACAGGTCTCAAGGTCCTAGACTTCAAGCATGATGTGATAATTGTGATGAGATTTTGGGGCTCTGAGATAGGGGTAAGAATATTTTGCATGTGGGAGGAATATGAATAATCTGTGACCAAATAGGAACTATGATAGATTGTTTAACAGCCAAAAATTACTCCCATCCTAGTATGCACAAAGGAGGAATCTATTTCTCCACATCATTTAGTCTGGAATGGTCTTATAATTTGCTTTTGATCAATAGAATGTGCAAATTCTAGAGCCTGTTTCTCAAGAGGTCTTGTAGCTTCTGCCTTTGCTTTCTGACAGTGCTGTCCTGGGATCACTCTGAAAGGAAGCCAGTCTAGTCTACTTGAGGATGAAAGGCCTTGTAAAGCAGAGTCAGGGAATCCCAGCTGACAGCCAGGATCAACTGCTAGACCTTCAAGTCAGTCTGCCTTAGACTGTGCAATTCAACTGACTTTCCATCTGAATATAGCCATATGGCTGAAACCTACAGAGAGACAGTCCAACCAAACCATAGAATCACAAGAAATAATACATTGTTGTTTTAAGCCACTTGGTTTTTATGTGGTTTATTATTATATAGCAGTAGATAACTGAAACAACCCTGCTCTTTATAGATCTTGCAATCTAGTGGAAAAAATAAAGTCAACCAGTAAGAACAGTAAAAGGTTATGATCTTTATATGAGGGAAATGTAGGAGAGGTATTAGAGCATATAGCAGGAAAATGTAGCATCATTTAGTGGTGAGATATGGCTGTACAGAAGAAGTAACATTCACCCTGAGATCTGAAAAATAAAGTATAGGAAATGTCACCTGCAAAGGCCCCCAAGCTAAGAAAGAACTCAAGGAAATTCAACATGGGTGACCCATGATGGGAGACTAATTAAAGCTGGTTGAAGGAATAAATGGATGAATATGTAACACAGCATCACACTTTCCTTAAGAATTACATTGCTGACACACTGTCGCTGTAAAGTAGATTATGGAATTATATTCCAAGGAATGTTTATGGTCATGCATGTATACTTTTTTGTAGTTGTTTTTGGCTAGATTAGCAGTATGGCTTAAAAGTGATAGTTACTGAAGACCTACTGTGGGTCATGGGCTATAACAAGTACTCCATATTAATTATTTTATTTATATCCGTAACTGTCTTGTAGGATAGAGAGTAGACCCCCTATTTTATAGCTAAGGAAATTAAAGTTCAGAGAGACAAATTGAATTGTCCAAACCCTGAATTAAGTGATCATGAGATCCCAGTGACCCTTTCTGGGAGTCCACAAGGTCAAAACTATCGTCATAATACTAAGACACTATGTGCCTTTTTCACTGTGTTGGCATCTGCACTTAGATTTTGGGAGGGGTCCCACCATTCCCTAATTTATAAGAGTGGGCTCAATGTGCTTGAATTGCTTTGTGCAAATAATACGACTCATGCTGAACACCTGCTTTCCTTCTGGAAGTCTGGAATTTTGGCATATGCTAGGCAGAGGGTATCTATGAGATTGACTTCTGCTAAAAATCCTGGAGTCCTAAGTTCAAGTGAGCTTTCCTGGTAGACAAAAGGTTGTCTAACTGGTTGTTACAATTTATTGCTGAAAGAATTAAGTGTGTTGTGTGTGACTCCATTGGAAGAGGACTCTTGGAAGCTTGTGCCTGGTTTCCTCTGGACTTGGCTTCATGCACCTTTTCCCTTTGCTGATTTTGCTTTGTGTCCTTTTGTTATAATAAATCATAGCTGTGAGTACAACCATATGCTGAGTCCTGTGAGTCCTCCTAGCAAATTACCAAACCTGGGAGTGGTCACTGGAACCCCTGACACACTAAGTGAACTCCACATAGAATGAACTGCAAAATCCCATGCCAAGACACATCATATTAAACTTTTGAAAATTAAAGATAAAAAATCTTGAAAGGAGTCAGAGAGAAATGCCATGATAGCCAGGAACGTTCTGAGGAACACTGATTTGAATGACAGGGGACTTCTCATTTGAAACCATGAAAGCCAGAAGGAAGTGGCACAGTATTTTTCAAGTGCTAAAAGAAAAAGAACTGCCAACCGTGAAACAGGCACACTCAAAAACTATAAATCAATCAAGATAGAATGCTAAAAAATGTTGCAGTAACCCACAGAAAGGGAAGAAAAGAGAAGCAGAGGAAACAAATAGAAAACAAATCATAAAATGGCAGACTTAAATGCTAACATAATAATTACCTTAAATGTAAATGGTCTAAATATACCAATCAAAACAGCCCCACAGTCCATGGATTGTCATTAGATGGCAAAGGCAATACACCTACCATTTGGCTTTCTGGAGTTTGTTCCCTGCAAGTCTGAGGAGACATTCTGTTCCTTCTGGGGTCCCCTGCCTAGAGGCCCTCCTGGAGACCCTCTGCAGTCTCTTGGCTCAGGGCCCTGGGTCGTGTTGCCAGCAGGAGGCTGTTTGCTAGGGGCACAGCTCTGCCTGCTGGGCTCATCCTGGGTGCTGGGCAGACACGTTAGGGCTGGGGGTCTGCAGGAATCTGGGCTACACCTTCCTTTCTGCTGTTCTGCCTCTTTTCGCTTGTTTTCTTCCTCCCGTTTTCTGGAAGCAAAGCCAAAGAGGAAGAGGAAAAAATTAAATAAACGAGCATCACCTGTCAAGTGACCCTGAGTGAGGTTTAAATTTTAAGAGAAACTACCACATCACAGGAAATGTTTGGAAATTCATGTTTTCCAAAAGCAGTCTTTTCTCCAGCTAAAATAAAAACCATCTCTTTTATACCAGGCTTTATTGCTCAAAAGACAATGGAGCTGAAAAGAATATTATGGATCAATCTTTGCACTGTTAGACACACATGATAGATAACCAGGCAATTTTTTGTGTAAAACATAACACATTCCCAACGGTGTGTGTGCCCCAAGCTTGTGTCTGATCCCTGGAGCTACCTGGAACTCCACACTTTATTCTGCATATCAGAATGCAACTGAGAATGACAGTCATAGGGATAACCTTGAATCTGATCTATTTATTTAAAAAGCCCATTGGCAAACCTTAACGATTATACAAAAACATTCACCATCCTGAACAGGAGCAAGATCTCATCTCTACTAAAAACAGAAAAATTAGCCAGGGGCAGTGGCACAGACCTGTAGTCACAACTACTCAGGAGGCTGAGGCAGGAGGATCGCTTGAGCCCAGGAGTTAGAGGTTGCAGTGAGTTATGATGATGCCACTGCACTCTAGCCCAGGTGACAGAGCAAGATCCTGTCTCAAAAAAAAAAAAAAAAAAAATCTTGCAAAGCACTGTGTAACTGATTAAAACACACCTGTGAGTTGCAGTGCTGCCATTGAGAGCTCTAGCTAATGAGTCAAACCCATTCACTTTACAGATGAGGCCCAGCAGGTAGCATGATTTTCAAAAAGTCATACCTAAGTAGCTGGTGGCTAGGCTGGAACCCTTGGGTAGCAACAGAATAGAAGAGGGCTGGGCAGGAGAGGCCAGGTCAACAGATAAGTAGCAGTGTGAGGCAGAGGGGTCAGAGGTAGCCCAGGCCCAGAGACGGGTGAGGAGCTTGAAGATGAAGATGCTGAGTTAAGAGCAAGATTTGTTTGACCAGTGCCATCAATCTGTAGGGATGTCCAAGTGGAAGATAGGAGGAAAAAAACCTAGTTTTTTTGGTCTCTTCTCTGCTGGACACTAAGGATATGGAAATCAGGACCCCAGAGGTCAGGTTCCTTGAGGAACCTTCTACCCATAAGTGGTCAGCTAGGAAAACAGACCTAACATATAATGGAAGAAATGTTATAATCATATGCTTGCACAGAGGAGGCAGTCATTAATTTTGTCTGGAGGAATTAAGAAGGTCCCAGCTGTTGATTCTTAAAGATGTATAGGAGTTTGCCAGGCGGATAGGTGGGAATGAAGATTTAAATCTGGGCAAAGGCAGGTGGTATATGGAAAAACCAGGTCCGTTTTGCTTCTTGTGATATTTGAACAGACCTTGCTATGTACAGCAGGTACCCAATATAGATTTACTGCCCAGATGATTCACAGTTACAACTCAGGAAGAGAATTTGGTAGCCACTTAAAGGTTCAGTTTAAAGTAGAATGAGTAAGGATAAGGCACAGAGAACCCCGTGCTGGGAAGTATAAGAAGTTTTCTAGTCCTGCTTTGGCCAGTAACTACCAAATGACCTCAAGTGAGTCACTTTCCCATCAGAAACTCCGCTTCCCAGGTCTAACAGTTGTATGATAGCTCATAATCTTGACTTGATTTAGGGGTCTGTTTTGGAAACCAGCTATCTTTCCCAAATTTAGGATTTCTTTTGTAAGGAGATGGAGGAGTGGTTTTATGGTAATAGCTGGCTGGCATCAGAGTCCCTCTTGTGGCAGGGGGTGGGGGACCTTGATTAGACAAACATTTTAATAAGCTTGGGGACAGGACTGAGGGCTGATAGGCGAGACCTTAGGGCCCAGCTGGTGACTGGCCCTGAGGCTCCAGAGAAAGGGCTGCTCTGCAGGAGACAAATTTGTTTGTAGCTCCTCACCTGGAGGGAGGAGATAAAAGAACAAGGGAGAGAGAAGGGAGGAGGAAGAAAGAGAAGATGAGAGACAGAGCAAGGGCCAGGGCAAAGGGAATCTCCCTGTGCTGAGGTAACAGAAAAGGCCTTAAGAGCTGTGCTCCTCACACGTTAACGGGCCAAATCACCTGGTTAGCTTGGTAATTACAAGTTTGGATTTGGCAAGTCTGGGGTAGGACTCAAGATTATACAGGTGTGGCTGGTCCTCTGACGATACCTTTGAGTAGCCAGGCTGAAGAGAACAGGAAAGTCTAATATGGACTGTCAACTATACCGTTATGGGATATGAAATGCATGATATGAAATGTGATTTTCTGGGATGACACCAACTTTTTGTAAGGTCTACCATGCTTGTAACATGCTTTTCTTTAGTGAGCAACCTGACAAGTATCAGACATGGATGGAAGCAAGAGCCGAGGTAGAGACCCTAAGTCTCCGAGCAGTCACAGAATTCAGACTTCCACAGACTATGGATCTCAAAGGACAGGAAAGACCCAGCTGACGGATATCAGAGTTACACTTTGATTTAAAACCTTGTCAACTCATTAAATTCCCCTTCTGATGGTCTTTCTTCCTGTGTGGAGAAGCCCCTGATCTAGGGGCCAAATTTGCTTATCTAACAGTTTTCCACTGAGTCCCATCAGAGAACATGGCCAGATGGGTCGTGCTAACTCCTGGACAGCTCTGATGTTTTTATTTGACTCTGGTTTTGTTACATCTTTGCCAACTGCCGACACTTGGGCCTGTTGCACTGCAGTCTACAGGATAGCTGGACAGCCTGGCATCTCGGTGCCTGAGTCACGTGGACGTGAGTGAGCAGGTGCCGTATCAGTGCGATCTGTCTGGAAGAAGGCTGCTTTTCAGAAGAAGGTGGAAGCACCTGGGCAGCTGAAGTGCGGCTAATTGATCTAATAGCTTTGCTCCTGGTAGGCAGTGGGATGCTCCTTTTTATACCAGCACTGACGAACAGAGCTGCTTTACAACAATTACATTGGCCCTTTAGATAGACACATGAGCGTGGCTGTCTGGGTTGGCATCTATATGGATCTCACTGCCATTAAGAGGGGCTCTGAGGTGATAAATTAGACTTTGTTATTTGAGCAGTCATTTCTCTTTTAGGAAACCAAACAGCCTTCCTTTTCAATTCCAAGAAGCCACTATGCAGTCAGCCCCTGGACAAATCATGTCACTGCAGACCTTTCTGGGCCTCCAACAAAGGCAGCCACTGACAAATCGGGGATCCAGCCTTTTAGAGTGATCAGGATGTCCCAAAAGCAAGTGGAGATTGCTTTGAATGAGGAGGTTTACAGGGAGGTGATTTTTCATTTTGTTAGAACTAAGTAAGCAGAATTAGGAAAAAGAATGTAATCATCTGAATATATAATTAGGTCCCGAGCTTATGAATAGAATTAATATATTTTTTTCAAAAACTGATGCATTTTGCATTTAAAAAATCTTCTAGGTGGCACATAGCCCATAATTGTGAAGTTCTTCAGAGTTATGGTTGTGAATGTAATAATAGTGATCATTGGGGAAAAGGGGGTGGGATTGGAACTGTAAATTATGAATAACCCATATCCTATTTTATTTATACTGCTGCCTTAAAATTAAAGCAGCAGCAGCAACAACACACACACAATACAATTCCTGAGAATTGAACATGATCCCACATGTATGTGTCTCCCAGGGAACCACTGCTCATAGATTCAGTTTGAATAAACCTCAGTTTATTGAGGGTGACACCCTTATTTGGTAGATAAGGAAACTGAGGCAAGAGAAGTGACTTACCCAAGGCTACATGGTAAACTACAGACAGAGCCAAGATAGAACTCAGCTGCTTTACCCCTCCCAGTAAAATTCATCCCAATGCCAGAACTCTTTTTAAAAATTTCACTTAATCTGCTTCCATCATTTAAAAAAATGAATTGGATCATATGTAGAAACTGGGCATATCACACCAAAATAACCATTAATAGCATTTAAAAACTAGCTTTCAGCCAGGCACGATGACTCATGCCTGTAATCCTAGTGCTCTGGGAGGCCAAGGAGGGAGGATCGCTTGAGCTCAGGAGTTCAAGACCAGCCTGAGCAAGAGCAAGACCCCATCTCTACTAAAAATAGAAAAATTAGCCAGGTGTGGTTCTGCCTGCCTGTAATCCCAGCTACTTGTGAGGCTGAGGCAGGAGGATCACTTGAGCCCAGGAGTTTGAGGTTGCTGTGAGCTATGATGATGCCATTGCACTCTGCTAGGGGCAACAGAACGAGACTCTGTCTCAAAAAAAAAAAAAAAAAAGAAATTACAGAGTGTTGACTTCTCAGGCTAGATCATAAAAGACATTGCAGCTTCTGTCTTGTTCTTTTGGATCACTCACTCTTGAGGAGGAACTGAGGCCTCCTGCCAACACCGTGTGAGTGAGATATCTTAGAAATGGATCCTCTAGCTCCAGAAAAGCCTTCAGATGATTGCAGCTCCAGCCGACATCATGATTCTCATCTCATGAGAGACCCTGATCCAGAACACCAAAGCTCACACTGAAACTCTGTGAGATAATAAATGTTGAGTGTTGTCTTTAGCCACTAAGTTTTGGGGTAATTTGTAATATAACAAGAGATAACTAATACAGTATGAATCATGAGGGGGCCATTAAAATAATTTCATATATGTACATAAAACACTCACCCTAATGAATACTCTGTAATGTAATGCTTAAAATCCACATTATTCAAACTGGGGCCCCAGTTTCTTATGGGTATGTTTTTGGTTCCCAGAGACAAATTAATCATCAACTATTTGGCTAGGTTTCCTTGTCTCTTCCAAGAAGCAAGAACTAGGGTATTTACCGAAGTTTGCTCTTCTCCATATTCTCTGAATCTGGCAGGGGTAAGACTTGTAAACATCTGGGGTCTAAGAGTTTTAGGGAATCATGTTCAAGTATGTGCAGTGGTGAGCCCCTTTGTTCTTGTGTTTCACCTTAAAATCAGAACACAACTCTTTCATAAACCTGTCAAATGGTAATTTGCTCATGATAAACATGTAGGGAGTTGGAAAACCAAATGCACAAATGTATGTGTGAGAATGTAGTGGGGATAAGTGGTACATAAATGTACCTTCAGTAAGGTAAACAAGTTAAAGTGGTACACTTGCAGAAATTCATAATATAAGCACTGAAAGACATCTAAGAGAGTATTTGGTCCAACCCTTCCATTTGACAGATGGGGAAACTGAGGCCTAGAGTGATCAACGGCTTATGTAAGGTCTTAGACTCACTGTAGGAGTAGTTACTGAATGTAGGAACAGTTATTTATTGAATGCTTACTATGTCCCAAATACTCTAAGGCACTGGAGATACGGAGGTAAGCAACACACTATCTCTGCTGTCAAGAAACTGACAATCAAATGGGGCCTCAGACCTGTATGTTCCTGCTGACAGTTCCAGATGTGCTGAATGCTAAGAGAGGAGTCTACACGGAGCTATGGGAGGATGGGGGGAAGTCATTAATTAAACTGAGAGAGGAAAAGGCTACATGTGAAGAATGAGAGAGGAGTGATGTGAGAGAAGGTTATTTCAGACAGAGGGAAGAGCATGCATGAGCAAAGATATGCAACCTAGCTCACACAGAACCTCTGGCTCAGAAGAAATCTTAGAGACCAGCTCTTTACGTAGTTTTAAAAATTCCTTATATAATATCCCAGAGAGATGATAATTCAACTGCTGGAACATTTCCAGTGAGAGGAAACATTACCTCATGAGACAAAAAAGGTTTGGCTCTAACCTTTTCAGTTGGTGTTGCATGGTGTCTAGGGGTCTGTCAGATTCTATCTCTTCATTGTCGCTGAATAACAGGCATAGTAATATTTGGTCTTTAACTTCCTCTCCAGGGAATAAGAAAATGTCATGTGCTTTAGGACCTTTGACTTATAGAATGTTACAGCTGGGAGGGACCTCAGAGATCATTTAGTCCAGTGGTTTTTATCTTTTTATGTGTGACTCATGGATCCCCTTTGAGAATATGATAAAAAAATCTAAATGCATATGTGCTCCTGGCACGCAAGATGCTGCATACAGTTTCAGGGTATTCATGGAGCCCCGAAGCCCATCCTGGATTAAGACACTTTCTTTTCATGTTACTGATGAAAAACTGAGGTTCAGAAAAATGGAATGGCATGAAGTAGAACCACGGAAGAAACTGCCCACTGGTCAGATGCCTTTGTGAGCAGAGGACTCGGCCACATGGGCCAACCCTGAAGCGAGGTGCTGACAAAGGGGTGGTGTTCAGCAGAGCAGGCTGCACTGGGGTCAGTTATAAAGCAAAAAGGAGACCTGCGGTAGGAGTGGGAGTGCCATGAGCACTGCCTTTAAACATCTGAAAGGTGGTTTATGGAGAAAGATTTAGACTTTTCTCTTTGGTTTCAAGGAGTAGCTTCAAGACCAAAAGGTAGAAAATAACTTGCCAGACAGAATCCTCCACAAATGGAATGTGCTATCTTCAGAGGTACAGAATTCCCTGTTACTTGACTTATTTAAGGACACAAACAACCTTTTGTAGAAGGGACTTAAGCATCACAAAAGTTCGAATTGGATGACCAACACGGGACTTGATTATGTAACTCTAAGAGACACACTCAGTCACATACACTAGCCAGAAAGCAGCTCAGGTTTCCCAGAGAGCATGGCAAGTGAAGAAGTGAAGAACGTCCAGGATGGCTGAGACATCAAGCGCGGAGGGGTGGGAGGGTCGTGGTAGTAGAGAGAAATAAGGCTTGGAAATATAATTGCAAGTAAATGTTGAAGGTCTTACCTGGCATCATGGCTGGTATTCAAGAATGATGGCCCACATAGAGTGGTGGCACAGAGGAATGAAAACAAAAGGACATAAAGGACTTTCAAATGAAGAATTAACCCAATCTGTGGTGACAGCAAGGAGATAAGTGATGAGACAGGTTGTGGTGATGAGCTATAGGTTTCACATAGTCTGAAGTGATAGTGACAGCAAACGGAAATGTCCAGTGGTCTAAGTGGTGGCAAGTGGCAAAAGCAGCAAAGTGGAGATGCCCAGTAGGCCACTGAAGATATGGTTTCCAGGAGGCCAGGATGTGAGACAAATTAAGGGGTTATCTATAGAGTTGAACTAATCTAAATTTTAAGAGCGGATACATTTTCCAGAGAAAAAAGTATAGCATGAGTAGAAGTCTAAGGAGTTTGCCTTTGGGGCTGATTTCAGTGTGGAGATGGTATAATTAAAAAGCCCTGAGAGGGAAGAGTCAGAGAGTTAGAGGAGATCTGAGATTAGAGTGAAATAAGAACCCGACAGAAAGGAAGCTTCAAGGAAGAAGGAAGAAGGCTGATCAGCATAAACATGGTCTTATTTTAGTGTGCATTCAGCTGTATGATTTGGCAGGAAAATTATAGTAATGTTCATTTTGGCAACAACATACATAGTGCAGCATGAGTTATAAAGTGCTCTTAAATGGATTATGGCTATTTCTTAAATAGTATTTTCTAAAATACCTGCCTAAGAAAACATGACTACAACTTTTCTCTCTCCCAGTTTCTCTATCAGTAAATTAGAAATCACTTCAAGTTGCGCAAGTTCCTTTTACCTCCTCACTTTAAGGAAGGTGATTTCTGCCCTCCTAGAGTGATAAACTGGGGAAGAGACATTGAGGGAACGTGACGTGCCCAGGCCCCCTCAGTCAACGATGCAGCAGCAGCAAGGACCGAGTTTACTATTCTGATTTTTGTTCCTTAAAGCAAAAACTGAAAGCAAAATTAAACACTGACTCAGATTTTAAGAAATAACTTTTAAGAAATAAAATTAAAACAAATTCAATCAGTTTCTCCACCATTTAAATATTTCTCCTGGGGATCTATACTACAGTGATTGTAGGAAGCCATGGTTAAACTGTAAGAAATTTATTTATTTCTAATAATAACATTCAATAAAGGAAAGATTGTAACTGAGTAAAGTAAAAGAGATTACAGTTTTTGAATTTTGGCAATTTAAAAATACTGTCACAAGTAAGCACAGCTCCCACTTAAAAGGGCTTTTAAAAATTAACTTCAGAAACCAAGAACAAAGAGGCCCTATCTTCCACAGCAGTGAAACAAACTAGGGTAACAACTAGAGAGGGAGTTGGACTAGATGTTTCCTAGATCCCTTTGTTGTTTCATATTCTTTGCTCTGGGAATCACAAAAGAAAAAAAAATATGTAAACCACTGTGCTATTTAAGCATGTCAATATTTTAACCCCTTCCCCTGTATAGGAAATCTTCTCACACATAGGTTCTTAGTTGCCAGCTCTAAGTTGACCCCATAGTATGCCAGTCCAAACTCTTAGGCCCAGGCATAAGACCTCGGGCAGCACCAAAGGCAAAGGAGAGGAAGGAGGGTCTGCAGATCACTAACGACAAAGACTCGGGGGTTTCTGCAGAACTGGAGGTACCTAGAAATCAACTAGAGAGCTGCCTAGAAATCCACTGGTCTAATCTGTCATATTTTCCAGACGAAGAAATTAAGGCTCAAAGAGAAATGCCGTGTTCAAATCATCACAAGTAAGTATCAGAGGCTGGGTTTGAATCCAGGTCACTTTCTACTCTACCACAACCTTCTATTCTCCTGGAAAGGGAAAGGAGCACTCCAGGGCCCCCTCTCTCTAATAATGAGGTGGAATGTGTTTGGATTAATACATTCCTTTTTGGGGACACATAAAGGCAGTCACGTTGCCTTTGTAGAGCCCCATCTCATATTCAGGTAGATACAACTTCAAATTCTATTAACAGATTCTCACACATTAAATTGGAATTTATGGAAATATCAGCAAAAGGAAACAGAACATTATATCCCTTGCAGAGAATATTTACTTGCAACTCAGGATAATCTGTCATGTGCATTACCTACTCAGTGTTGTCACTCACATGCAGAGAAATTTTATAAGAAGGCTGGAAAAAGAGATGTGAAAAGGCTTTTAGGTTAACACTAGATTCTTTGGCAACAGTGAAGAGAGTCTCATTAAGAGAAGAGTACAGTGGCCAGGCATGGTGGCTTACACCTGTAATCCTAGCACTCTGGGAGGCTGAGGTGGGAGGTCTGCTTGAGGCAAGGAGTTAGAGAGACCACCTGAGCAAAGGTGAGACCCCATCTCTACAAAAAAATAGAGAACTTAGCCAGGCGTGGTGGTGTGCGCCTATAGTCCCAGCTACCTGGGAGGCTGGGGCAGGAGGATCACTTGAGCCCAGAAGTTTGAGGTTGCAGCGAGCTATGATGATGCCACTACACTCTAGCTAGGACAACAGAGCAAGACTTTGTCTCCAAAAAAAAAGAAGAGTACAAGATAATATTTCCTACTATGCTATCTATTTCAGTAGTTTCAGAGTCACAGAAAATGCTGTGTTTCTGTCAATCTTATCTACTGAAGGCTGACATTATGGTTAGCATTCCAGTGCTAATGGTATTTAACTTCTCACTAGAATCATTTATCTTGCCTCTTATTATTACTCCTAATGGTTATTTATTTACACTATGCTTTCCCCTTATAGGCAAGATGTGGAAGGATTTAAGAGTTGGAAGAACTCTAGATTTGGAAACATTCATGATATAGTCAAGAAGTTATCCTTCAAGGCTCTGCATGTCCACATGTTTACCATCAGAGGTTTTGTATCTGTATTTGCTAATACAATACACTGCTGCTACTTAAAATACTTTATTTTCCCAACACAGGTATCAAAGAAAAAGCAAACTAAAGCATAATATAAAACCAATCATTTATGTGAAATAATCACAATGTGTAATAGGCATAAATGGTTATTTGGTATATTTTATATCATTGTTCCAAAAAATGTGAAGTCCCTGAAGTGGGGATTTTGCTTTTTTTAGCCATTTTCTCCCTAGGCTTTAGCCAAGGGTTTTGTTATGTATAGTAGGCATTCAATCACTATTTCTGGAATAAATTATTTAGTACAGATTTATTAAGAAATGAGGGGAGGAGAGCAAGTTATTTATACAAGTTGGTTGCTTTCATCAAATAAAAACTAGACTTAGATTGGTCTAGTGAAAGTAGGTTAGATATTGGCATAAGTTACTTTCGGAAAGGCAGGAAAAATGAGAAGAGTGGTTATCTCTTAGCTTACTATAGGTAGCAATACACCCCTCCCACCCCCGACTCCCTGCCATGCACCGATCTAGAGAAACAGCCACCAAGGAAAGGTTAGGCCTTCATTCTTCACGGCAGCCTCAGTCCCCAGGAGATGAAGTGCTGAGCAGAAGGGGAGAGGTGACCCGGGTATAGGGAGCAAAAATAATTCAGTTTCTTTCCTCTTTCCCTCTGCGACCACCCCCACCCCCCACCCCCTTCCACCCTGACTCTGAGTGGTAAGAACACAATCTCCACAGCTCAAACTTACTTGGCAGCTGCATCTTTTCTCAACTGTTCATGCTTCATGAGGAGATTTTTCCGGTCTCGGAAAGCTTTTCTGACCTTGTACCCTTTGTAGACAGCTTGGATTTTGAAGGCAGCAATGTCTTGTATGGCTGCGATGGACAGGGCGCCGTGCTCCAACATGAACTGGATAACTTCATGGCGCTCACCAAGCAAAGCATAATCAAGGGGTGTGTACCTAAAGCAGCAGGAAGATTTTTTTTTTTCTTAAGTTTTGGAATGTAATTCAACGCATAGTTAAACTGGCAATATTATTATGCGACAGAAGGAAACTTCATTCTAAGTTGTGGAATATTCCCCAGGCAAAGCCATCTTCTCAATATCAGGGCTGTTCCTTTTTTCTCTGACAGGCACAAAACAAGGTTGAATACAGCTGGGGGTCAAGCACTTTGTTCTGCTAACCATGTCAATTCCTGAGTTTTGCTCCCTGGCTCACAAATTGGGGGCTATTGGGAACATGTGATCACTTTCCTTCTTCCCCATGTGTCAAATAATTCCCTATGTCTATCTGAAAAAGTACTGCAAATAATGTTCTGTGAGATTGATAAGTTTGAGCCCATGATTTACTGATACTTAATGCTTATGAAATAGAAAATATGCCTCTAAATGAAGAGAGTTAGTATATGATAAGGATGGCCCTTTAAATCACTGCAGAAAAGATGGATTATTAAATAGTGTTGGGACAACCATGTCTGTAATCCTAGAACTTTTGGAGGCCAAGGCAGGAGGATCACTTGAGGGCAGGAATTCAAGGCCAGCCTGAGCAAGAGCAAGACCCCCGTCTCTGTGAAAAACAGAAAATTTAGCTGGGTGTGGTGGTGCACGCCTGTAATCCCAGCTACTCAGGAGGCTGAGGCAGGAGAATCGCTTGAGCCCAGGAGTTTGAGGTTGTAGTGAGCTATGATCACATTGCTGCACTCTAGCTGGTGTGACAGAGCAAGACCCTGTCTCAAAAAAACAAAACAGACAAGAAACAAAGATAATAGATAGTTCCCAGAACAGTAAATACTAATGGCTCGTAAACAAAAATATGTTCAACCTCACTCATTTAAGAGAAATACAAATTAAGACTAACATGAGAGAGTATTTTTCACTGATTATCAGATTAGCAAAGATCAGAAAGGTTAGTAACACACTGCACTGGCAAGGACAGAGGAAGATAAGCTCTCTCATATACTACTTTTACCTTTAGGAAGGACAATTTGATAATATCGACAAAAATTATTCATGTATATGCACACTCAAGTAGCTGTTTCACTTATGGGCATTTATCCTATAGATCTGCTCTCTCGTACGAAATGCTTTAAGTACAAGGATACTCATAGAGGCACAGTTTGTCATTGCAAAAGAATGGAAACAACTTCAATATCCATCAACAGAGGACTGGTTAAATAAAGCATAGGCCATCAGTATAATGAAGTCACCTGTTTAAGGCAGCCATTACTGTTGTATGTGAATAAATAAGGAACAATTTCCAGGATTTCTTGTTAAATGAAGAAAAAAAAGTAAGAAACAGAGCAGTTATTATGGCATGTTCCGTTTGTATAAAAAAGAATATATCCTTATATGCTTATCTATGGAAAAATATGTCCAGAAGTTTCCCAAGGAACTAGAACAGTGAAGCCTCTGGGTAGGAAACTGGTCGTCTCAGAGGCAGGGGTAGAAGGGACATTTAGTGTTCACGGAATGCCCTTTGAAATTTTGTTCAGTGCGCATACATCACCTTTTTGATAAATATATTATTTAGAAAAGATGGGTATTATTGTCATATGTTTTAATCTCAATTGGCTCCTTTCTACATGTGCGATTTTAGGCAAATTCCTTTTTGAATTATCTTTTTTATTTTTGAAAATACAAAAAGTTGGATAAACAGAAGAAAATAACTATCAGTATAAAATACTCCCACTCTCAGAACAAACCACTGTTAATATCTTGGCAGATATGGTTTCTTTTTTTCCAAAGAAAACTGACTATTTTGTAAAAATGGTATTTTAAGAATTCAAACTTTGTAAAAAAGTACAAAAATTGAAGCAAAAAAAAAAATCCCCCCAATTCTATCACCCAACAGTGGGAGTGATGACTGTCACTTCTTAAACAATTTACTTGATGTTTCTAAGCCCCAGCTTTCCTCATCTTTTACAGAGATGATACTGCACATTCCATTGGCATGTGGAGACAATGGAATATACATGTAAAGAGGACGGCCGTGTGCCGGGCACACAGCAAGCAGTTGATAAACATCAGCATCGCTGCTTGGTTTGTGACACCATAGTTGCTTACCATAAATATTATTTCCACAGGACCAAGCTATTGTTTATGACCACCTAATGACTGCCACTGATGCCAATTCCTCTTGGGTGACTGTGACTAGTCCAGTGAAATCAGAGGTGTTAGGGGAAAATAATCAGGTGATTTATGAGGTGGAAAAAATGATGATTATATGGATGCATGATTAAACACAGAAAATCATCCAATGATTACAGAAAAGAAATGATCTCTCTTTAAAACTCACCTAACAGTCACATTAAGGACAAAGGAAGAGGCTTCCAGGCTAAGGGGGGTTTGGTCACTTGAGTAAGAAAACCATGAGTTTGGGAGGAAGCCCCAAATGCTGACATTAAAGAACCCCCATATTAGGACAGCTCAATTTGCCACTACTGTTCAGGAACCAGAGTTATAAGTAGAGGTACCTATATAAACTTTAAAACATTGTAAGTAGGTAGCATTTTGTAAATTTAGAAGAATTAAAAAAAAAACTTACTATATATTCTATAATACCTTTCATGACTGTACTTTTCTCTAATGGAAAAATTATCATAGAGTCATCAAACAACACAATAGTGGAGTTAAATTGAATTTTAGAGGTCATTTAGTTCAATATCTTCATTTTACAAATAAATAAGCAGACCCAGAAAGGTTAAGCAACTTGCCAAAGGTTATGTATTTAGGTTATTAAATATGGAATGTCCGATTTCCTTAAGTACTAAGTTTGACGGTTATTACCTCTGACATTTCACTTTGACACTTTTTTTGTTTTATTGTGAAGGTACATCCTCAGTCTTTCAAATGTATGGTTTGGCTTATGATTATCTTACAAATTTTTTTTAGAGCAATTTTTGTGAAATCATAGATAAGTCAAAAATTCATGTTTTTTAATATGCGTTCCATTGTGGAACCAATGCAGAGCAGACAGCTCGAAACATTAACGAAGTATTTGCTAAGGACGTGGCTAACGAACACACAGTATGTCGATGGTTTGAGAAGTTCCGTTCTGGTGATTTTAATCTTGAAAATGAGCCACACAGGTGACCTGAGACCAAGGTGGATAATGATGAGCTGAAAGCTGTAGTGGAAGCAAATCCATCTCAACCTATGCGTGAAGTAGCAGCAAGGTTTGACATTACTATTCCAACAATGTTGAACCATTTGAAACAAATGTGCAAGGCAAAAACACTATATAGATGGGTTCTGTGTGAATTAAACGAGCGTCAGAAAAGAAATCGTCTCGAAGCTTGCCTTTCTTTGCTGTCACAACATATAGGTGAATCATTTCTACACCATATTGTTGCATGTGATGACAAATGAATTCTTTTTGACTATCACAAGCATTTGGCACAATGGTTGGATAAAGATGAAGTGCCGAAACACAGTCCAAAACCTAATATTCATCAAAAAAAGCTAATGGTGTCTGTCTGGGTGGTCCAGCACTGGTATTACCCACTACAACTTCGTGAAACCTGGTCAGTTGATTACCGTGGATGTCTACGGCAACCAACTGGACGAAATGATGAGAATATTTGTGATTAAGCAGAGGAGATTGGTCAACAGAGACAGGCCAATCCTCTTGCAAGACCACATGTCACAAAAAACAATGCTGCTGAAAGTACACAAGCTGGATTTGGAAACTCTGTCATTCATTGTATTTACTAGACCTTGCACCAACTGACTACTACTTCTTCCAGGCTTTGGACCACTTCTTGCAAGGAAAAGTATTCAATTGTCAACAAGCTGTGGAAAACATCTTTGGTGATTTCATTGCCACTCACTCTACAGGCTTCTTGGCTGCTGGCATAAACAAGCTACTGTTAAGATGGCAAAACTGTGTCGACAGTTTAGGCACATACTTTGACTAACTGTACTGCTTCCTGTTTGAGATATAATAAACAAAACTTTTGATTTGAAATCAGACATTTCATATTTAATGACTTATAACTAGTGTCTACAGAATGTAGACTAGAACTAAGATCCCATTTTCCAGTTCTGTAATTCTTCTACAACACATGTATCAATTATTGAATATGTTTCCCACAAAATAAAACCGTTTCTAAAATCAATATGCAAATGACATATATATTTAGTAAGCTTGATAATTTTTTCTATAGCTATTAATGCATAGTGTCTTTTCCATAGTATATAAGCAGGATTATCAAAACTCTTGTTTATGACATTTAAGGCCCAAACTATGCCTTTACCTACAAATATGACAAAAGGAATAACACGTTGCATATTATACCCTAAAGAATGCTGGACTGCGAGTCAGAGGACCTATGTGGCCCTGGGAATTCTCTTAACTTCCCTGAGTTTCTGTTTCCTCATCTGTAAAAGTGGTAAAGAAGAAGGGAAGAATTAGATCTCTCAGGCTGCTTCTGGGCTGAAAACTATATTGTAATTTTTTTATTATAAAAAACCTATTTTTATTATGAGAAACTTCAAGCATTAAAAAGTAGAGAGAGCTGGAAGCAGTGGCTCATGCCTGTAATCCTAGCACTCTGGGAGGCTGAGGCAGGAGGATCGCTTGAGGTCAGGAGTTTGAGACCAGCCTGAGCAAGAGCAAGACCCCATCTCTATAAAAAATAGAAAAAATAAGTCAGACGAGTGTGGTAGCGCACGTCTGTAGTCCCAGTGACTGAGGGGTGGGGGAGGATAGCTTCAGCCCAGGAGTTTGAGGTTGCAGTGAGCTATGATGATGCCACAGCACTCTAGCCTGGGGAGACAGACCAAGACTCTATCTCCAAAAAAAAGAAAAAAAGTAGAGAGAATATCATAATAATCCTCTTATATACTCATCACTCAAATTTAACAATTTTTTGCTACATTTGCTTCACCCAACATCTTTCTTTTTATCTTTGCTATTTTACAGCAAATCTCTGAACGCCTATCATTTCATCTTTATGCATTTCAGTATTCATCTATAAATATTATGAGCATAGTCACAATGTCATTATTATACTAACAAAATTAACAAGAATTTCTTAGTAAAATCTAGTGTCCGCTTTATAATAAAATTCCCTGAACTTTCTCAAAATTTTTTTTTACAGTTGGTTTATTCAAATTAGGATTATTAGTCAATTTTTTATTCAAATAGACAAAATCCAAACATCTAGCAAGGTTTTAAGATTGAAGTGCATATCTAGTGTTTAAGAAACTGACCGCATGTGATTGTTACTACTCAATCTTTCTCCAACCCAAGTTCAATTTAGAAACATTCGAGTACTGTGAATATTCCTGTCGATGTTAGAGTGGGCCTGTCAGATAGTTATTGACTGAAAGTCGGCAGAAGTTGCCAAAAATTATGTCTATACAGCAGACATCAACTGGTTAGTGTTAATGCCTGAGAAGTAAAAATTAGCACAACCGTGATGGTAACCAGCCAAGAAACAATGCAGACAAAGACAAAAGATAAGATGCAATTGGACTTGCCATGTGGGAATGGTCTGACGGGATGAGCAGAATGCCTAAACTGGAATGTCAATAAACATAAAGGGCAGTGCCAAGTCCTGACATTTGTACATCGAGGTGCATTGTTGATGAAACATTAAGGAAGACTGGAATATTGTCACTGTCACTTTTTATCTATAGATTGGCAGTGCAGTTAGGTGGATTTCCTTTGGTCTTTTTGTCTACAATTAACATATGTTTATTGCAAAAAGCAGTAAACACCTTACTTAGGTCTGAAATTGACGGCTTAGCATAAATATGGGAATTGAATTACCAAAAAATTTTTCTATTGTTTTCTTAAAAAATAGCAGTTAGACTGTTAATGCTGTTATATAAAATAAGTTCTTTATAGAAACAAATGATACTAATTCTTAGGATTCTTAATCTTGATCTCCTGCTTTTTTTTTTCCAAGTTTCAAAGGAAGACATCTCCAGCTCTCTCACTGATGAGAAAAGGTTCTGAAAGAAGTGGGGAAGAGGTTGGTCCTATGAAGGAGGAAGGTGTTTCCTCTGAGACAGCTGACCTAGAGAAGTCACTCCTTTTCTATAAATTTTCCCATCTGCTAATAGAAAGGGATAGTGTCATAGCAGGGGCCACTTTAGAGCATCCATAAACAATAAAAACCAACATGCAGGGGGGGCAAGGGCAACATACGTAACCTAAACATCTGTACCCCCATAATATGCTGAAATAAAAAAAAAAATGCAAAAAAAAAAAAAAAAGTCAAAAAAAAAAAAAAACCCAACACACAGACCTGGACCAGAGGGAGCTCAGGTATGAAAGTCTGATCACAAACTTAGTTGTTAACTACAAATTACTAAAAAAAATCTTCCTGGATCCAACACCACCAAGAATCTCTCTTGCTTAGACCTCACATTGTGTCTGGCCATTTTTATTGGACCTGGTTCTTCGGCAACAATCATAGCATACCTCTGTGGACCCTATATTATTTAAGAAACCTGTGTTTAGATTAAACCCTGAACTTTCACTTTAGCTTCTCCTTATGTTTTCATGCTACATGGTGGCAACTCTTTTTTTTTTTAATTTTTTTTTTTATTTCAGGGTATTATGAGGGTACAAACATTATGGTTACACTTTATGTCTTTGCCTCACCCAAGCGAGGGTTAAAGGCATGCCCTTCCCCCCTACAATGCTCCCCGTGTCCTTTAGTTGCGGGTTTACCCCCCTATCCCCCTAATTCCTGGAGAGTATTACTGCCATGTGATCATTTGGTATATATATACAATGGAATATTAATCATAAGAAACGACAGTGATCTAGAACCTCTTATACTTTCCTGGATTAAACTTAAGCCCATTATCCAAAGTGAGGCACCACAAGATCAGAAGAATGGGATCCACTTGTACTCGCCATCAAATTGGTACCAACTGATCAACACTAGGGTGATCAGGTGGCAACTCTTTTTCACTAACTGATTAATATCCTCTCCAACAAGAGAAACCTCTTGAATATAGCACATTCTCTGGCCTAACTGAATTCTTGGTCCTGGTCAGTCAGGACTTCACTGACCTTATTCTAGCCACAAGCCAGAAAAGGCCTAAAGTTTCCTCACTGCAAAATATGAGCTTGCCTTTGGTAATATCTAAAGTTCTGAATAGTTATAAGTCCCATGAATCTAAATCAACATTGCAAGGGACTTTTGCTTATTGCTTCTGGTTCAGAATTGATTAATGTAGCATTTCCATATGAGTATACTTATTATTTATGATCCAATATTTAAACTTGAGATTTTTTCGATCTAGCAGACAGGATGTGAGATGAACATTATTATGCTCTTTTGTATCATAGCTTACCTCTCTTCATTGTTTTCCATCTGATTAGGGAAAGCAGCAAAGTCTAGTAGTAATTTAATAGCATCAAGGTATCCGTTGTTACAGGACCAGTGCAAAGCTGTTCTTCCCTACAGGCATGAACAAAAATCAAGTACATCTGGAGTAAGTATTTTTGGACACATGGTTATTTATGCTAACTCAACAATATAAGCAATTCCTTCCTCAAATTAATTACAAAAGGGAAAACGTTAAGTATATAGTGGAGAAAACGAATGGCATCTTAACCAAGTGAGCATAATTCACACTATGTTAAGAGGTATCATATGTGTCCAGAGGTGATACCCTGAGAAGGATTCAGTATCACTTATGTAATATCCTAACCAAAAACATGAAACATGAAGCTAATTAGGACAAAACATAAGACAAACCCAAATTGAGTCAAATTCTATAAAATAAATGGCCTGATTCTTAAAAATGTTCAGTCATAAAAGAAAAAAAATGATGAAACATTGCTAAAGAGGGATATTTCATAGGGTTAAAGGAGTTAAAGAGAAAAATATCACAATCCTAAATCTGTATGCATCTAATAACACAGCTTATAAATATACAGGACAAAAATTGACAAAATTTAAAGGGAGACAGTCAAATCCATAATCATAGTGGGAGAGTTTAACCCATCTTTTATAATAGTTGATAGAACAAACAAAAGAGCAGCAGAGATAAAGAAGACCTAAAGAACACAATTCTGTGCCCTATCCCGCAATGGCAGAATTAGTACTCTTTTCAAACGTACACAGTACATTTACCAAAATCAATCATATGCTAGACCATAAAGAAAGTCTCAGAAAAATAATGCGCTCCCCTGCAAAGATGTCCACATCCTAATCCCTGGTACCTGTGAATATGTTATGTTACATGGACTAGAGGCGTGAGCCACCGCGCCCAGCCTAAGACTTTAAAAATACATGGCTGCAGGGGCGTTATCAGTAAATCCTTGCAAACATTAAACAGGCCAGTGTTCACGTATCCCTGACTGCGTGTAGACACCAGCAGTCACCTCTGCTCCTGATGACAGATGCCCCCAACAGTTCTTCAACACAGCCAAACTTTCCGCCACCACCCTCAGGCCTCCCCAGGACCTTCCCGGGGCAGAACCTGTTTCTTTCTTCGTTTACTGACTCGCCTGTTTTGCTGGAGTGCATCTTCCAGAACACTAAGCTAATCAGTGAAAACCTCGAAGGCCCGAAACACCTTGATTCTTCCTCTCGCTTGACACACACTCAGGGATCCGGCAACACCTTCCCTGGCAACAGACGTGTTCTCCCTCCTAATCCTTTGGAATGTGACCTGGAAGCATTTAGGGGTCCCTGGATCCCAGACATGTGTCCCCAGCACAAGCTGCAGGGTCCTAGCTCATTGGAGACTCTGGTCCCACGGTCCTGGGCGTCTCCTCCTATTATTTCTTTGACAACTTCCTTCCATTTTCCTCTGTCCCACGTGGAATCTGTTTCCTCTTTTCCTCTTGCAGTTCCCAGCTCTGGTCTTTTTGCTTCACTTTGTTCTAGGAGATTTCCTCTGCCTTGAATCTTCCTGTGTTTTGAGCTCCCAAGCCCTGTCTCGTTCCAGACTTCTGTTGGCCGGACACCTGGGTGCTGAGCTGCCAGACCCACCTGCCCCGCTCACGACCCCCGGTGTCCCAGTGTTGCCAGGTGGCAGCGGTGGGCTGGGGTGAGCTGGGCTGGGTGCCATGCCCCCGCAGGCCTCTCTGTAGTCCAGTTTCCTCGCCCAGCAGAGGGAAGTAGAGTTGAGTTGGGGCTGGAAGGAGAAAGGAGCAGGCCCAGGACACAAGCCACCCAGCACCTGGCTTGTGTGAACACTGCTTCACAGGGACTAACCGCGGGCTCAGGGGCGCGTGAATATCCACAAAGGTGCGTCCCGAGGCAAGCCCCTCTCTGGCCTCAGTTTCCCCATCTGTCACCACCAACAGCCCTGATGTTGCTCTTCCTTTCTCTTCCCTGTGTCCCAGCCCTTCTCCCACCCTGAGCCCCTGCATGTGGATGTCTCAGCACTCATCACGGAATCTGTATGCTTCCCTCGGTGCCAGCACGCAGGCAGCCCACGCACCAGGTCACCACCTGCAAAGGCCTGGTACTGAGTGCTCTCAGGTGCACGGCTCGGGGGGCCCTAGGGGGACTTGAGGAGGTCACGCCTGGCCTCAGGCCTTGAATACCAGCTAAGGTGGAGGTTTCTGCTCTGCAGGGAAACAAGGTCAAGGCCTATGGCTGGAACCCAGAGAGGGCAGGGGCCCATCAATCCCACACTATGTGTTTCCTGGGAGCCCAGTGGAGCCCAGCAGATATGGAACTGCCCTGCCAGAGCTCAGTCCCATGGGGAGACAACCAGGCATCTGTTATTACAAAGCAATTAACAATTCCAGGCAGCCAGGCGTGGTGGCACAGGTCTGTCTGTCATCCCAGCTACTCCGGAGGCTCAGGCAGGAGGATCACTTGAGCCCAAGCTCTGGGCTGTCATGTGCTGTGCCGAGCAGATGTCTGCACTGACTTCGGGGTTGATATGGTGAACCCCGGGAGCGAGGGACCACCAGGCTACCCAGGGAGGAGTGACCTGCCCCAGGTTGGAACCGGAGCAGGTCAAAACTCCCTTGTTGATCAGGGGTGGGATTGCATCTGTGAATAGCCACTGCACTCCAGCCTGGGCAACATAGCCAGACCTTAGCTCTGCGGCTGCGCCCACGTGCTAGCGCACCGATCCTGGCCCTGGTGCTGGGGGCGGGGCAGGATCCGGGCCAGGTGACCGCCCGCGGCCCCGCCCTGCTCGCCCCCTGATCTCTTCATTTTGATAAACTGTGGTTTTACTTAAGTTTACAACAAAGAAGAAATACTCTAAACACTTTCAAGCAAACTTCATATAGAAAAGACTCAGAATTCCTACCTCTTTGTCTTGAATGTTAGGGTCTGCATTATTTTCCATGAGAACTGCCATGCAGTTGATATATCCTCCATATGCAGCACACTGCAAAGGGGTTCTTCCTGCATAATCTTGCACATTGGGATTGATCTTATTTTCTATCAATATCTGACAAACATCAGCATTTCCTCCCAGCGCTGCCCAATGTAGAAGAGAATGTCCATCTTGGTCAACTAGATCTACCCTTGCTCCACCTGGAAAAGCAAAAATATAATGAAAATGTCTAATATAGATAGCATTTATCAAAAAGAATACAAGTTAAAAAAGCAGTCCCTTAAATCTGTGATCCCCAACCTCTGGGCTGTGAACTGGTACCGGTCCGTGGCCTGTTAGGAACCGGGCCACACAGCAGGAGGTAAACTGCGGGTGAGTGAGTGAAACTTCATCTGTATTTACAGCGGCTCCCCATCTCTCACATCACCGCCTGAGCTCTGCCTCCTGTCAGATTAGCAGTGGCATTAGTTGCAGGAAAACAAGGTCAGGGCTCCCACTGATTCTGCATTATGTTGAGTTGTATATTTCATTATATATTACAATGTAATAATAATAGAAATAAAGTGCACAATAAATGTAATGTTCTTGAATCATCCTGAAACCATCCCCCCCAGGTCTGTGGAAAACCTGTCTTCCATGAAACCAGTCCCTGGTGCCAAAAAGGTTGGGGACTGCTGCCTTAAATACTTTGCTCTTATCAAATGCTTCCACATACATTGTCTACTTCAGATTTTTACAATAAGCCTGTAAATTGGTCAGGGTAGGAATCACTCCCCTTTACATAAAATGAAACAGGATCAGGCAGGTAAAATGACTGTTCTAAAATCAACTCCCAGAAACTGGAGCTAGGAGTAGAGCTCGAAGTTCCTGATGCCAGGTTGGATGCTCTTCCCTTCATCCTTCTACCCATGTGGCTCTTTGCTATGTAAAGCTTTATTTCTAACAGAGCATGCAAGAATTCCTACCTTTTGAGAGTGAGTAGTTAGGGGTACTCTTATTAACTGACCTTTAATAAGTGTCTGAATCACGTCTTTGTGTCCCATCTCACAGGCTCGGAAAAGTGGAGTATGTTTCATGACATCAGTAGCGTCTACTTGAGCGTTATTTTCCAATAATAACTTCACTGTGCTGACATGGCCAGAAAGAGCAGCAGCATGTAAAGCTGAAAAGGAAGCAAAAGGAAGTGACAAACTCCTTATAACAACTTTCCCTTTTTATGATTCTAACTACGTATCTTTTCCTCTCTTGATTTCCTCATTATTTTGGCTAAAAGCAACCTCAGTCTTAAGGATCCTCTAGGTTATTTTTCACTTTTATAGGTTTCTACCTTCCTTCCTACTCATACGTATTAATATTAGTCGCACTTCCTACCTTTCCTTCTACCTTTCTCTTCTTGCTGTTTTCTTCCTTTCCATCCTGTTGGTCTCAGTTACTAGTTTATTATTTCTTTCTCTTTCAAGAGAGCATGAGAACAAATAAATGAGAAATGATTTAAATGGTGCAGGCAATTCTGCCCACCAACTCACTCAATAAGCATATGCGCCTAAGGGGTATGTGACTAGAGATGCCAATCGACCGTTCCCCCTCTTGGTTACATGTGCTATTCCTTTGGTTGGAATGTGTACCCCGTGGTACTGAAAGCACACACATATTGCTGCATTGAGTGTATTTTTCATCCAACATGGCTCCAAATACAAGCCAGCTACTTCCTCAGGGCTCAATTTAAGAAATAGCAATTCATCTCAACATTGGAGAAAAAACTGAGAGATGAAATGTGGCCTCTTCTCTGGTGCCTTCCTAAGGGGTTTTAAAGGGTAATTTTGACTACATGTGTTTTTTTTTTGTTGTTGTTGTTGTTGTTTTTTTTTGAGACAGAGTCTCACTCTATTGCCTGGGCTAGAGTGAGTGCTGTGGTGTCAGCCTAGCTTACAGCAACCTCAAACTCCTGGGCTCAAG
>NW_012136969.1:2769458-2772352 GCF_000956105.1 Propithecus coquereli | reverse complement strand
TGGGTGGAATGTTCTGTAGAGATCTGTCAGACCCTTTTGTTCAAGAGCTCTGTTTAAGTCCATTATTTCTTTGCTTACTTTCTGTTTGGAAGATCTGTCCAGTTCATTCAGTGGGGTGTTGAAATCCCCTGTTATTATGTTGTTATTCAGTGTATTTTTCTTAAAGGGTAATCCATAGAGCAAAGGAGGGTTACCTATAAAAATACAGAATTTTGGGCTGGGTACTATCATGATGCTGGGAGTTTAGCAGGGAACAAAATAGATAAGGTTACATTCTAGTAGGGGAAGCAAAGCAAAGCAAAACAAATCTCCCAATCAATAAAGTATTGGATAATGATGAATGGTATAACTAAAGTAATAAAAGGTATTTTGATATGTAAAGTGACTGGGGGACTACTTTTGATTGATGGTTAGAGAAAGCTGTGCAGGGAGCTGACATTTAATTTGAGACTTAGGCTGGGTGCGGTGGCTTACACCTGTAATCCTACACTTTGGGAAGCCGAGGTGGGAGGCTCACTTGAGGCCAGGAGTTCAAGACTAGCCTGGGCAACTGTCTCTACAAAAATGGAAAAATTAGCCAGGCGTGGTAGCACACACCTGTAATCCCAGCTACTCAGGAGGCTGAGGCAGGAAGATCTCTTGAGACGAGGAGGTGGAGGCTGCAGGTAGCTATGATAATGCCACTGTACTCTAGCTCGTGTAACACAGTGAGACCCTGTCTCAAAAAATAGATAGATGGATAAAACCTGAATCATAAAAAATGAGAGAGTATTCTGGGCAAAGGGAACAGTTATTACAGGACAGGAATGACTGTGTGTGTTTAAGGAAGGCAAGGGTAGCTGCAGCACAGTAAGTGACAGTGAGGTAAGTCCGAATGGTAAAAAAGGCCAGATCACAAAATTGCCATATAGGTCAGAGCAATGGAAGACACTGAAAGGCTTTATTTTTTTAGATTTTTAAAAATGTTTTATTTTTTTAAGAGACAGAATTTCACTCTGTCACCCAGGCTGGGGTACAGTGGCATAATCATAGCTCACTGTAGCCTTGAACTCCTGGGTTCAAGTGATCCTCCTGCCTCAGATTACTGAGTAGCTGGGACTATAGGTGTGCACCACTATGCTTGGCCAAGTTTTTTTAATTTTTTATTTTGTAGAGACGGGGGTCTCACCATTTTACCCAGGCTGGTCTTGAACTCCTGGGCTCAAGCAATCCTCCCATCTCAGCTTCCCACAGTGCTGGGATTACAGTTGTGAGCCACCATGCCCAACTAAAAGGCTTTAAATGGGGTAGTGATATCATCTGATTTATGCTTTAAACAGATCACTCTAGCTGTTCTGAGGAGAATGTACTGCAGTAGATTAGAATACAGGCAGGGAAACCAGTTAACACTATTGCAGTAGACAGAGTAAAAAATGATGGTGGCTTGAACTAGGGTGGCAGCAGTGGAAATGGAGAGAAACAAAAAGATTTAGAGTATGTTTTGGAGGTGGAGTCAATAGGACTTGCTGTATAGTCTGGAAATATGCATTTAAACAAATACCCCTAGTAATTCCTAGGCATTCTTGTGTTTGAGAACCACTGACTTAAATGGCTGAATGTTAGTTTGACCTAGACAAGATTCAGATGGGTATGAGCAACTTCAAATATTTGCAGTGCTATCATGTGGAAGAGAGCACAGAGTGGAACATTCAATTTGACAAATTTTGGGTCAGTATAAAGAAGAACATTCTAACAGAGTTAGTTTAAGATGGGGTTTGCTATATTTTGTAGTTTCTTAACCAAAGGCTAAAGGACCACTGGTGAGAATGTTATAAGGCAGATGAAAACATGATATATATCTGTGATAATTCCATGATTTTCACATTTTATGAGCATAAGAACCCTTTTTCCATCCAAATGAAACTTTATAAAACACTCAATATATAAAATAAGTAAAAGTTGAGTGGCTCTGACTAAATCAGAGGTGCAAGGTTACCCTACCTGACTGTCTACTCTCTGAGCAGGACTTTAGGAACTTCCATAGATATCTGTTGTTCCAGAGAACATGGTTTGGAGACCCTGGGCTAGATTTAATTTTAAGGTAACTTCTCATTCTGAAATGCTACAATTCTGTGATGTGGCATCAAGTATGAAATAGATACTCTGATATTATAGACAAATAATTTCAATGTCAAGTTAAAAAAACAGACAAAATTTCGATTAAGTAAAAGATAGGATTAATGATCATATTAAAGTTAAACCCTTTACTATAAAATTGAATTGCCTAAAAACTCTTCTTTTAATAAAATAATTTGGAGAGTGTGGTAGTCTCAATATGGAGAGGGAGATTATTAAGTGTAGCAACTCCCCTTTGCTTTCTCCTTCGAAGGTTTCTCCAAATAAAAAAACACAGTATTGAGAAACTCATCACTGAATTTTTATTCTGTTCAGTGTTATTGTGCTGGTGAGTGATTTTTCCTTCTCTTTCTGACTTGTAATTAGGATACAATACACAAGGAAGAGACCTCCAAGTGGACACTGAAGGCTAAAAAACTTTATAACTCTTATCAGAGAAAGAGATTAAAAGCAGTGTCTAGTAAGAGCTTGATGCAAGGCTGACTCCAAGCTTGGAAGCTCCTGGAGTCATGGAAGGTTATCCTCTAAAACTGGTTGAGTCAGGATACAATAATGCTACTGAAACCTGAGACAAAAAGCATAGTAAATGAGACTAGTGAGAACACACTTACATGTGTGCATTCCTTAAAATATAATTCTAGGCTGGGCGCGGTGGCTCACACATGTAATCCTAGCACTCTGGGAGGCCAAGGCGGGCCGATTGTTTGAGCTCAGGAGTTCGAGACCAGCCTGAGGAAGAGCGAGACCTCGTCTCTACTAAAATTAGAAAGAAATTAATC
>NW_012136969.1:2768241-2768562 GCF_000956105.1 Propithecus coquereli | reverse complement strand
AGATATTTTCCCCCTGCTTTTGAATCAAATGAAATTATCTTTCTATGAATAACAAAAACTACAATTTTCATAGAAAATAACAATCCTCTGTACTATAGTACAGAGGATTGTACTTATTAGTTTTAGTTTCCGTAACACTTCAAAAGTGTAGCTTAACTCTCACATTCACCGTCCTCAAAATTGAAAATGATCACCTTCAATCAAGCTTGAAAACTTTGTAGGTCACTGTTAGAGAGATGAAGACTCAGAAGTATTCAGTGTTTTATTTATTTATTAATGAACAAAATTAAAATATACATTTTCTTAGGCATTTTTCATGCA
>NW_012136969.1:2753731-2765966 GCF_000956105.1 Propithecus coquereli | reverse complement strand
TTTCTCTAATCTTTGTAACAATCCTGAAAGAAAAGGTATAATTATCCTCATTTTACATACTGAGACTCAGAGAGGCTAAGAAACTTGTGTAAGGTCACATAGCTTTGCAAATTGCACAGACAGGATTCTAGCCAAGGTTTTTCTAGTTCCAAAGCCTTGTCACACTTCTTTCATGACAATTACAAATTGTTCAACACTAAGATGTCCTTAGTGCTATAAAAGTAACAAAATATGAAGTACTGTTACAGTAAAGTAAAATGTTACACTGAACCTTAAAAGCTGTATAAGACTTTCTATGTGACTAACAACTTTACAAAAACTCAGACTACCACTTGTATTACAGTCAGAGCTAACAGCATGAACAATTGTTAAAAGATAACTGCTACACAAATACAGACAAATGAGTGTATGTAAAGCTGGTGAAATTTGAATAAAGTCAGTGGATTGTATGAATGTCAATTTCCTGTTTATGATATCGAACTATATGCTACAATTCAAGTAAACTAGATGAAGGGTACATGGGATCTTACTGTATTATTTCTTACAACTGCATATTAATCTATGATTATTTCAAAATAAAAAATTAATTAAGAAAAAAGGGAATTGTCTTGTTTTACTTACAGCAAAGTTACTCTGAGCTGCATAGTGCAAGGGTGTTGCTCCTTGGCTGTCAGATGGGATAGTTCCAGACTTATTTCTTTCTAAAAGGAGATGGACAATCTGTGCATGGCCTGAAAAAAGTACACAAAAAGGTAGTTATCACATACAAAGTAAGTTAATTAATTTATTGTCTGTTTAAATGAAAGGAGTAAGAAAAATCACTAGCATAATGCACCATTCAAAATGGTTTCTGAATTCCAACCCCCAATGTAGCTTCTTCTAGCTTCTCACTAACATAATGATACAGGGCAGAACAAAGGTGAAAATTTAAAACACTAAAAACTTAATGCTTCAATCAAGAAGGAAATGACATTAATTATAATTGTCAGACTGAGAAAAAATTACGTTAGGTATACCCTCATTGCATTTCCTGGCTTCGCTTTACAAAACTGCCTGTAACAAAGGAGGGAAGGTGCTTCAGAGCCAGGCCCTCTTAGCCTTCACTGTCTCTAGTCTCAAGTTTCCATTGCCCAAACAACCAGAACTGCATGGCTGTTCTCTTCTACTATTCAGATGGACAAAGTACAATATAATCTGTTTTATCTCTGAGGCCTCCTCTCCATCCCCTGTAATCTCCCTCCCCCAGTATTTTAACATCTAGGCAGTGATTTCAAATCCCAGAAAGCAAGTGGGCAAGTATGATGAGGAGGTGGTAGGACCACTCTGCAGTGCATGCTGCAGGATGTGGTCTCCACAAGCAAAGAAACAGAGAGAAAAAAAATCAAAGAATGAACAAATCCATTAATAATATATGCAAGAAACCTTCATTTCATACATTGTGTTGCTTCAGTGTATTGGACAACAAGGCCATGAAGAAGTAGCCATATTAGCAGAGCAAGGAAAAACTGCATGAAAGCCAGGCAGAAAAGTAATTTGAGTGGGAGTTGTGCTTATCTATCTGCTTTCCAGGTACGGTTTAAGATGGAGTTCTCCATAACACAGATGTAGGATCACAGACAAGCTATGCCATATGGGTAATCTAAACACATCTCATCAAACACATGTTTGAGGAATAAAGAGAAAAATTCAGTGAAGACTATATGAAGACATGCTACAGGACAGGGAAAAAGGAACACCATAGGGAAGACAAAGAGCATACCTCTGAAAATGATCTAGAGAACAATCCAGAGGAAAATTTCAGGAAACTGTTTGGCATCCTCAACTTAGTGCAAAAAGAGATGGCTTCTATGAAACAGAAACAGAATATCCTAAGAAGAAAATAGACTGAAATGAAAGGGTAATGGAAAGAAGTAAAAAGGAAATAGGATGAGATTAAAAGAAATATGAATAATAGAAGAAAATAAAAATGCAATTTAAAATACAATCTACATAGAAGGTAGAAAGAAAGCAGAACTTACGGAACAAAAAGTCAATTTAGTGATGTGGAGACAAGTTTGCCAAGTATGCCCAGAATCCAGAGGAAAATGAAAAGAAATGAAACCAAACACTGAAATGAAGTCTAAATAATAATTATGACTCTGACTAAAAAACTGAATGCAAATATAAAAATCATTTTCAAAAAAGAATGCATAATTTAAAACTAAAATCAAGATTATAATAACGGGAGAAACATCAGATTATATGAACAAATAAAAAGCAATGAGTACAAGTGTGTTAAATCCTTTATCTTAAATAGGTGGGAATAAATAGATACTGTTTTGCTCTTGGCTCTGAGTCAGGCTTAAAATATTTTTGATAAATTTAAAAGTAACCACTAACAGAACCTATAAACACTCCTAAAAATATTAGGCAATTCAAAACCAAATAACAACAAATCTAATCCATATATCAAAAGGCAGAAAACAAAGGAAACAGGAAGAAAACCAAAAAAATTAAGAAGAAACCTGAAAACACTAATAATGGAGAACAGAATAGCAAAAAAAAAAAAAAAAAGACCAAATTATTTATCTTATAACTATGACTATTAATGGGTAAAAATCACTAAAATGGAAAGACTCCTTAGATTGCTCCCCCCCCACACAAAATCTGACACATACACATATAATATACACATGTATACACTCTCTCATCTAAAATAGTGATCCCCAAAAAGGTTAAGTAAAAGGTATGTCAGGAAAATATCAAGAAAAAAATCATAGTATTAGCATAAACATAAAATTAAAGCCTTCCTCCCACAAAATAAAGACATTGTATATGAAAAGAGGATTATGTTCCATTTATATGTTGTCAATGAATGTTCATTACTTTTATAGCAAATCTTAAAAATTAAAACATGATGTTGAGGCTGGGTGCAGTGGCTCACGCCTGTTACCCTAGCACTCTGGGAGGCTGAGGCAGGAGGATCATTTGAGGTCAGACATTCCAGACCAGCTTGAGCAACAGTGAGACCCCATCTCTAACAAAAATAGAAAAATTTAGCCAGGCATGGTGGCACACGCGTGTAGTCCCAGCTACTCAAGAGGCTGAGGGAGGAGGATCACTTGAGCCCAGGAATTTGAGGTTGCAGTGAGCTATGATGATGCCACTGCACTCCAGCCCAGGTGACAGAGCGAGACCCTGTCTCAAAACAAAAACAAAAACCATGATGTTGAAATTAAAACTAATATTTAACAGAATAAATTTATATGACTAGAATTTAATTTAGTTTATAAAATAATGTAATATATCAATTAGAAATTAAAATAATTAAATAGGAGGGGGAAGCCAACATGGAAAGAGAAATCACAGAAATATCCCTATAGTCATGCAGTTCCTTCTCCTGTTGATCCTTTGATTCATATACAACTTACCTAGTAAAGCTGCCCAGTGAAGTGGGGTTCGAAATAAGTTATCATAAGATGTTATATTGCAGCTTTCGTATGAGGTCAAGACATCAACCACTGTCACATTCCCGTCAGCAACTGCAAAGTGAAGAGGTGTTCGACCCTCGTAGTCTTGCCAGTTCAGTAAAGACTCTGTTGGAGCAGCATCCTATTTTTAAGGAACCAGAAACTTCAGATATACATGGAATCCTCATTAATTACATTTGGCATAAGTATTAACTGAGCAATTTTTTAAACAAAATCTCTATGTTCTCTCACAGCACAAGTAAAGTGATAAATGCAGGAAAAAGTGCATAGTCTATATCTTTACAAATTTATTTTCATATTTCATTGTAAAAAATATAGAAAAGAATATAATAACTACCACATACTGACTATCTAGATTAAAAAGGTATCAACATTTTGCCTAATATGCTTTTGTTTCTGTTATGGATTCAGCTAAAGCTATATGTTTTATACCTTTGTACATATGCATGTACCTATAAACAATACATAAATTTTGTATATGTGTTTTTAATATTTACATTATGGCGATTTACATGTATATCCTTTGACAACTTTTTCTTTCAACACTATACTTTGGGTATCTATGTTGGTACTAGTTCAATTGTTGAAGTATATGAATAAACCATGATTCATTTATCTGTTCTCCTACTGAGGGACATTTAGGTTAGTCTCTTTTTTTTCACTATTAAAAATAATGCTGCAATGAATACATTTCCTTACATGTCCCTTGGAGCACAAGTGTGAGATTTTCTCTAGGCTAGATACCTAGAATTGGAATTGCTGGGTTGAAGGATATCTGCATTTTCAAGTAGGTATTGTCGTGCTGCTTTCCAAATGGTTGTACCAATTAACACACTCATGACAATGTGTAAAATTTTTTATTTCCCCACATGCTGGCACAAATTAATCACTTGGTATTTTCAAGCTTATTACATTTTTTTTCCCTTACGGGTATGAAAGACATTTTGCTGCCGTTTCATAATTCTTTTATGAATGGGGTTGAGATTTTTTTTATCATACATCTATTGGCAATTTAGTTTTTTCTCTGTAAATTGACAGTTCGCAACATTTATTCATTTTTCTATTGGATCTTTGTAGCAGACATTATGATGCAATTTTTAAGGTCTCCACTTCAAGACTAAAGGATTTGTTTTCCTGCTGTTTGGAGTGCTACGAGCAGACAATCCTCCATGTCAGCCTTTTGGAATTATTATTTCAGCTGAAGAGTTACCTCACCCAAGGTCATGTCCCTTCCCAGGTTAAATCATATCCAGAGTCAAGCCCTCTTGCCCCAGTCAGAGAACTCTCTGAAAGGCCACCACAGATTTAGAGCTGGCTGTGCAGTCAGCCTATTTTACATAAAAGAGTATAAAAGATACAATAAATACTCCAAAAAAGTAGAATATTACTTGGATGATGTTTTAAGCCCTGGAGTCTCCCAAAGAATATGATGTGTTTACAAGAAAAAAAATAAAGCAAACTCTGTGAAGAAATAAGATTTTATGAGTGAGAATTGCCCCCCCAAGTACTTCGAATATTAACATTAATATAAAAAGAATATAAAATAACTATGTATGAAACATGCAAGAAAATAAAAAATGAAATAAAAAGTGAGCAAAGAAGGAAAGCTACCAAGATGACCAGGCAGATATGAAAAATAACCAAATAGAAAGTGAAAAATATAATAACTAGGATTAAAGACTCAATGGAAAGGGTAAACAACAGATTGGACTCAGCCAAAGAAAGACTTAGTAAACTGGAAGACAGACCTGATGTAATTACCCAGAATGTAGCAAAGAGAGACAAGGAGGTGGGAACATAAAAGAGAAATTAAAAGACATGGTGGATAAAAAGAAAAGGTCTAAAATATATATAATTGGGGTCCCTAAAGGCAAGAGTAGAGAGAATGAGAGAGACAATATTTGAAGATAATAGCTATATATTTTCCAGAATGAGATACCATAATCAGAATGTATATCAAGCAAGATTTTTTAAAGAGGCCATAGCTAGACACACTGTAATGAAACTGTAGAATGCCAAACAAAGAGAAAAATGTAAAAACAGACTGAGGGAAAACATAGCTCGTCTATAAGAGAATGACAATTAGACCGATAACAGACTCCTCAAAAGCAATATAGTATTAGGCAGAAAGTAGCAAAATAATATCCTGAAAGAGCTGAGAAAAATAGCTACCTAGGACTGTATACAGAGAAACTACTTTTTCAAGAGCAAGGCTGAAAGGCAGACATTCTTAACAATTAAAAACAGAGGGAGTTTATCACCAAAAGATCTATATAAAGGAACTCCTAAGAACTATTAATATATTTCAGGAGGTGAGATAACTTTAGGGAAAATTTGAGATTAAAGAAAAAATGCAGAGCAAACAAATTAGTTAACATGCAAGTAAAAATAAATAATCATTGTACACACAAAATAATACTTTTAAAGTCTAATTTGTATATTAAAAACAAATATGACTAAATATTGGACTATCATAGCATTTAAGTTGGAAGTTGGGAAAGAGTGATTAGAAAATATCAAAGAATCTACTCACAAATGTTCAAAGTTAATAAGGAGTTTAGCAAATTGGTTAGATATATAACCAATGGATAAAAATATCAATTGCATTCCTATATACCTGCAACAGTTACAAACATATTCGAGATATGTGCAGAAATGTTCAAAGCAGCACTGTTTGTAAATAGCAAAAAACTAGAAACAGTCAAAATATGTCTATAACAGAATAAATAATATGTAGTTTGTTCATAAAATGGAATACTACATAGCAGTAAAAATTAATACATCTACACACAGCAACATAGATAAAAATCACCAGCATAAGGTTGAGCAAGAAAAGCACATTGTACAAGACAACATACAATGTAATTCCATGTGTCTAAAATTCAAAAACATTAAAAACTAAACATATTGTTTAGGGATACAAATAAATATTGTAAAACTACAATGAAAATGAGAGGAATGATAAACACAAATTGAGGACAGTAGTTGCCTCCGAGAAAGGAGAGAACAGAATGGAATTGGGACGTGCCTCACTCAGGGGACTTCAAAGGTAATAGTAATACACTTTTTATTAAACTTGATGGTGAGTATATGAGTATTTGTTGTTTCGTTATTCTTTATATTGTATGTGCATTTTACTGATACTTGTATCTATTCACTGTTTAATAAAGACAAGTATAAAAAAAAGTAAGGAAATTATAAATTCAGGAAAGTAGTTGATGGGGAACAAAGACGAGCACAGTGTAGGGGAAATGAACACATTTAAAAATTGGAACATAGAAAACTTCTAAGAGGTCTTAAATTATGGCATTAAAATATTCTATTTCTTAGGGGATGGGTCCATAAATGTTTGTTGTATTCTTTTGATTCATAATTTGCTTGTATGTCCTATATATGCTTTTGTATATATTGGATAATTCATAATAAATTTGTTTTAAAAGGCCATTCAGGTCTGGCAGCACCATTCTACTCACCAGAATGCATCTCACTGTATGGACGGCACTCGGATCTTTATGGTTGGCTGCCCAGTGAAGTGGGATCTTGCCTTCGACATCAGGAATCCCAATGTTGGAATCATGCTTGATAAGCAGCTTCACGTGCTCAGGGTTGTTATAGTAGGCACTCCAGTGCAGAGCTGTTTGCTGCAAATAACAACAGCAACAACAATAACAACAGTAACAACAACAACAAACTTTCCCTGAGCTTTTATTGTGTGACAGGCACTGTCATAAGGGTTTCATACAGTATTCCCCCCCTTATCCTCAATTTTACTTTCTGCAACCGCGGTCAGAAAATATTAAATAGAAAATTCCAGGCCGGGGGCGGTGGCTCACGCCTGTAATCCTAGCACTCTGGGAGGCCGAGGCGGGCAGATCGTTTGAGCTCAGAAGTTCGAGACCAGCCTGAGCAAGAGCGAGACCCCGCCTCTACTAAAATTAGAAAGAAATTAATCGGCCAACTAAAAATATATAGAAAAAATTAGCTGGGCATGGTGGCGCATGCCTGTAGTCCCAGCTACTCGGGAGGCTGAGGCAGAAGGATCGCTTGAGCCCAGGAGTTTGAGGTTGCTGTGAGCTAGGCTGACGCCACGGCACTCACTCTAGCCCCAGCAAAAGAGTGAGACTCTGTCTCAAAAAAAAAAAAAAAAAAAGAAAAGAAAATTCCAGAAATAAACAATTTATAAGTTTGAAATTACACATCACTCTGAGTAGCGTGATAAAATCGTACACTGTCCTGCTCTGTCCTGCCCAGGACATGAATCCTCCCTTTGTCCAGCACATTCCCTGCCCACTAGTTACTTAGTAGCCAACTTGGTTATCAGATCAACTGTCAAGATACCGGAATCACAGTGCTTGAGTTCAAATAACTACTTACTTGATAATAGCCCCAAAGCTCAAGAGTAGTGATGCCGGCAATTCAGATATTCCAAAGAGCAGCTATAAAATGCTTCGTTTAAGTGAAAAGGTGAAAATTGCATGCTGAAGTTTGCTAAGATCTATGGTAAGAATAAATCTTCTATCTATGAAATTGTGAAGACGGAAAAAGAAATTCATGCTAGTTTTGCTGCTGCAAAAGTTACAGCCACAGTGTGTAATAAGTGCTTAGTTAAGATGGAAACTTAAATATGTGTGCAGAAGACATGAACAGCAATGTGTTGCTATTGGCAGCAATTGGGTTTGGTACTATTCACAGTTTTAGGCATCCACTGGGGGTCTTGGAGCTTATCCCCCACGGATAAGGGGGGACTACTGTATATTTAATCTTATGTGGTCATCATGACATCTCTGGGAGATAAGTACTCATTTTAATTTGCATGTGATTGATGACAAAACTGAGCACGGGAGGATAAGTAATCTGCGCAAGGACATAAGGGAAGTAAGTGGCTGAACTGAGATTTTGACCCAGGCAGTCTGATTCCAGAATCTTAATTATGACAGTCATCTAATTTATAAGGTATAATAATAAGACTGAGAAAGAGAAAAGCAGCCCAATAATTTATGAATTATTATCAATGAAGTAATGATTATGATATTGTATTTCTGGTTATCACCAAACACCTTAAGAATTTGATAGGATGTTTTGAATTTTAATATCTATCAAAAAGAAGATCCTTGCATAGGAAATTTATGGATTGGGAATCTATTCCTTATATCAAAAATAAATTTAAATTTAGTTACAATTTTACAGGATAAATTGCTAGGCTTAGTTACTGATGAAAGATACATTTTGAAAATACAGCAGCACTTGCTTTTGTCAATCTAAATAACAGAGAGAGGCTCTCTAAAAGAAAATTATGTTTATTCGGGAATAGGGCATTGTAATGGGAATATGAGTGCCATAGTAAACTATGTGCATATTCAGAAAGGTATAGGAAGACAAAGATTTTTAAAGAAAACATGAGGAGGATTACATAATTGTTTTGAAATTATTATCCTTGGCTATAAGAATCAATAACAAGGGTGATGCCAGTCTGAAGTTGGACAGGCAGTTGCTGGGCAGATGTCCTTGCAGAACTATTTTTTGTGTAAGGTTGCAATGGCCTTCATACAAGATTGCAATTTTTGCAGTCTTTTGTGATAGTTTTGTTATCAGGTAAACAAGCATGAGAACCTTCTCTTTATAGCCTTCCCCAGCTCTATTTGTCAGGGCTTTTTTTTTTTTAACACAGCAACTCCATTTTGATTTTTTGACAACTTTCACACTTTATTTTAGATAAAAGTTAAAAATCATCATCCTGAACTTGTTGAAGTTGCTCTAAAATCTCTTCTGCCATTCTTATCAACATACTTCTGTAAGACTTGTTTCCCTATTAGGAGAAACATTATTAAGGAAAAACATAGAAACTGTTTAGATATACATTATCCTTTGTGATTAGCACTGTCACCAATCCAATCTAGAATTAGATAATTGAATGAGCAGGAACCAAGCTCATCTGTCATATTTAAAACTTTAAAAACTGACATACATGTTATTCATTCAAAGTATACCTGTAAGCATTTAATATGAAGTCACTATTTAACTCATTACTTTAAACTGCAGATCAAAAAAAAGCCACAAGTATAATAGCAATTAATTGCCTATAACCACATTTTCAATAAACAACACATACCATTTCTGTAATGCTTTTCTTTTCTTATGTTATGTTTGTTCTGATTATATTTACTGAAATGTAATATTATGTTTGTTAAACCTAATAGTAAAACAGTAAAAAGTTTGTGCTTGTATTTTCTATGTCTTTGTTCTTTATTTTTCTAGTACAGTAATTCTTTTTTTTTATTGTGATAAAATATATATATACAAATGTTTGTATATATCAGATATATATAAACAAAGTTTGCCATTTTAACTGGTTTGAAGTGTACAGTTTGGTGGTATTTACACTGTTGTACAACCATCACCACCAACCATCTCCACAACTTTTTCATCTTCCTGAAGTGAAACCCTGCACCCATTTAACGATAACTTCACATTCTCACCTCCCTCCAGCTCCTGGCAACCACCATTCTACTTTTCTGTCCCAGTGCTTTTGATTACTCTAGATACCTCATAAGTGGAATCATACAATATTTGTCATTTTATGTCTGACTTATTTCACTTAGCATAATGTGTTTTTCAGTTTATCCATGTTGTAGCATGTGTCCGAATTTCATTCCCTTTTAAGGCTGAATATTCTGTTGTATATATAGATTAAATATAGATACCACATTTTGATTATCCAGTTATCCAACAATGGACATTTAGGTTGTTTCCATCTTTTGGGCATTGTAAATAATGCTGCTATTGAACATGGATGTATAAATATCTGTTTGAGTTTTAATTATTAATTAATTTGAATTATGTTGGGTAGATAGCCAGAACTAAATTGCTGAATCACATGGTAATTCTCTGTTTAACTTTTGAGGAATTACCATGCTGTTTTCCACAGTGGCTGTACCATTTTACATTCCCACCTATAAGCACATGGGTTCAAATTTCTCCACATCCTCTCAACACTTGTCGTTTTCTGTTTTTGTATTAATAGTAATAGCCATCCTAAGGTGTAGGAAGTGTTAGCTTATTGTAGTTTTGGTTTGCATTTCCCTAATGATTAGTGATGTTGAACATCTTTTCATGTGATCTTTGGCCATTTGTGTATCTTCTTTGGAGAAATGTCTATTCGAGTTCTTTGCTCATTTTTAAATTAGATTGTTTGGGGTTTTTTGTTGTTCATTTTTAACATATGTTATAAAATAATTGATCTGTGACAGATTGGAAATTTTTAAAAAACTGATCCTTCACCACAAATAGTTTGAGAATCACTAATCTAGGCTTTTGTCTGGCTTTCTTCTCTGTGCCTGCCTGGACTATGCAGATGCATTTTCCATCTGTCTGACTAGATAACCTCCCCTCACTGTTCAACAACAGAAGAATATAGATATTGGAGGATAGCAAGAAGGAATTTCCTAGAATATATTGGGAAAGACATGATAAAGGCCCAAGACATCTGTTGCTTCTTAAGTGATTAAAGGGTCTTTGTGGACTGATCAAAGTACTTTTTTCAGTGAAATATTAGCACTACAAATGCTGTGAGTTAGGAATAATATTAACATACAATAGCTGTAAAGTTACAGTTGATCTCAGAACTCTGGGTGACTACTAAACAAAATCTGAAAACTACATAAAGAACACCATGGATGTGAAAGGATTATTGAATATAAACCCAATGGATTTAATCATAAGGGTTTTAATTACATGGGAGCACTGGAGTGAGTAAGACGCTATGACTAAGTGCATGACAGAAAGGAAGAGGATTACTGCACTTGTCTCACAAAAGATCACATTTATTTTTGCCTTGAAAGGATGATCAGAGCATCACTCTAAACAATGATCAGTGTGTATAACATGTTAAAATTCAAGAGCAGGGAAGATAATGTATCCTAGTTACAAATGCCAGAGCAGATGTTACAACTGAAATGAAACTAATAATTATTTAATAGCTAACATTTATTAACGGCATGTTATGCCCTGGGCATTATGCTAAGCAATTTATATATATTATCTCATTTTATCTTCAATAACCCTATTATCCTTTTTTCACATATGAGAAAATTGAGGCATAGAAGACTTAAGGACACACAAGTGAATGGTGGCTTCTGGGTTGAAACCCAAGAAGTTTGATGCCAAAGCGCAGGCCATTAAACCAGGCACTTAGTACATTGCCTGGGACATATGGCCACTATGAGTCTAACCACATATCACAACTACCTGTCAATTAATTGGGTTTTGGAATTAGACAGGCTTGGATTTGGATTCTATTATAGTTTTGCCACTTGCATCTTGGGGAAAATTTTAATCTTTCTGAGCTTTAGTTATTCCACCTGTAAAAAGGAGATGATACTACCTATCACATATGGTTGCTAAGAGGATAAAATGACAGAGTTTAAGTGAAATACTTTCCTGGGACATATAGAGACTTGGAATTGTTCTACCATGTGTATAGGTGGTAATTTAGGTCTTCTTCCTTAAGGTTTCACACCATAAAAGGAAGTATTTGCTTTCTGCTCTTATTTGTCTTTGATTTTGACAGTCCAATACCTTGTTTTTATCCTGTGTATCCACTTCTCCTGGTGCCATAAACTTCAGCAGGAGTGCCAAACACTTAGGGCTCCTGTGCCGGGTGGTCAAGTGCAAAGGAGTCATCTCTTCTAGATCCTTTTGCATCCAGTTTGCTCTGCGTGTAAGTAAGAGTTTCATGAAACGATAATTTCCCTGAATAAAAAACAAGA
>NW_012136969.1:2747935-2752941 GCF_000956105.1 Propithecus coquereli | reverse complement strand
TATATTAGTTCCAGCACATTCCAACCAATATAGTACCTATTATTTATATTCAAATTATCATATCCTTGTGAAATAAGCAAAGATGTTAAATCCCAATTTATAGGTCAGGGAACTGAGATTCAAAGGGTAACCCTTTGTTTTGTACATGGTCCTTTGGTTAATAAGGAGGGGACAGGTTAGTTTTCTTGAAGAGAGATATTTATGGGTACAACTAAGGTAGAAGCTGCTTATTGAAAGTTTGGATCTCATATGGTCACCTAAACACCAACCCAGAAGTCATTGTAGGCCCATGCATTTTCAGGCAATACTCTCCACAGTACTTAAATCCTCCAACCTGGTAGAATCAACCCACCTGGAGAAAGAAGCTTAGCTACAAGGGCTACAGCAATACAGTGTTGAGGATCCAGGCCAGCCATTACACAGTAAGTCTGTGTAATATGTGAGCTTTGAAACAAAACAAAACAAAACAAAACTCTCTAAAATTGTTCTTTCGAGCTCTTGTCTGAGATCCTCACTTCCAATTCTGGTTGAAGACTTCTGTTTGCTTGGTACCACAGATATTTCAAGGTTAACATGACCAAACCGTATTGCATGATCAATTTCTCTGCCTACTTCATGCCTATTTATCCGTCCCTATTCAAAGCATAATGGTAGGCAGGGTTATTTGTCCTTTTCATCTTCGGAGACCCTCCACATCCTTAACCTTGTTAGAAGTAAGGCCCTTTAGTATTATAATACATTGATGTTCTACTATAAGGGGCTATCGATATTAGTAAGGAAGACATTGTTAACCAAGCAGACCACCCACTGCGAAGACTGTGAGGCTGTAAGGCCAACGGGACTATCTGGAGCTAGAATGAGGTGCAGAAGGATAAATGAGGCTTGCCTGCTTGCCTACAAGGGCAGAGATAAGAAGAGATAATAAGAAAGACCAAGGCTAGGAAAGAGAGTCCCTAAGACTATGACTCAGCTCCATTATTTCCTCTCAGAGAGGCTGTCCTTGATGACCCTTAGCAGAACTTATTTTGCACCTTTTCATTTTCTTCATAGTACTTTTCTCAGTTTGTAGTTGCATATATTAATACTTTCATTCGCTTCCCTTCACTGTGACCCCGCCTTATAACCTGTGAGCTCCATGAAGGGAGAGACTATGTTTTATCAACCACTGTGGTCAGTATAGTTCCTAGCTCAAATAGGTCCTGGCTTCAAGTAATAAATATCACTTGAAGGACTGAGTGAAAAAGAAGAAGTGAAGTATCTTCCAGATGTTTTTGTTTTTACTTAAAAATTTTTATTTATAGTTGCTATATTAGATCATAATAGTTAAGAATCTTAATTCTCAAATATCTGGTATTTGATTATTCTTTTCAATATTCATTTATTTGAGCTTCATTAATATGTACATCATTTACCAGGACTTCTCATTTCATTCAGTGCCAGCTCTTGACAAGGAAGGTGCTAAAATTTCCTCAAGAGGGCACCCTGCTCTAAATTTCTTGCCATCTTTTCTTTAAAAAAAGAAAAAGTGCCCAGGAAAAACAAATCTATGTGACACTTCATACCGAAAAAAAAGGTTTGACCTTTCTGAGCATAACATTTCAAATATTACAGAATAATTCATCATGACCTTTTAAAGATATTCAATCAGACTGTCATTTTGATTGTGAAATTAGAGAAAAAGAGAAGGAGAAAAAGGAAAATAGTATATGTTGGTAGGCGTAACTACTGAGTTCCAGACACAGTGCTTGGCATATTTACATTTTACATTATTCTGGGGACTCTACCTACATAAGACATGGTACATCTCAGTAATAATATTTACTCATTCATTATTTCATTCAACAAATAGTCACTTAGCCTTATTATAAAGTAGACAATAGTACAATATTAGCACTTCACTTGTTACAAACTCTTTGACACAATTTCATCTTTGCTTCTCACAGAAGTATTAATATCAAGTGAAATTTTTACAGATTAAATATTCTCTTGTGCTTTTATTTTCTCATCTGTGCAACAGGGGATAATAGTACCTGAAATTATTATCCATATGAAATGAGATAAATAACATTTGTAAAAGTACTCAGAACAGTGCACAAAGCAAATGCTCAGTAAATGTTTGCCATTATTATGAATAATTTTCCAGTGTAGAGAAGGCACCAAAATGTAGATAGATGGTCAGGTGGAACCAGGAAAGCCCATGAGAGAGGCCATGTAGACAGGAAGATGTTATTGCAGTATACATGGTTCAGCTAGTGACTAAGGAGAGAACTAAGATTAGGAACAGGTAAAAGTAAAAATAGTAAGAATGTTATAAGTAGAGTTATCTGCTGGGGATGCATTTCAAGATCCCCAGTGAATACCTGAAACCACAGATAGTACCAAACCCTCTATACACTGTTTCTACCTATATATACACACTTGTGATAAAGTTTAATTTATAAATTAGGCACAGCAAGAGATTAACAACAGTAAATAATAATAAAATACAACAATTACAATAATAAGTAATAAAAGTTATGTGAATGTGGTTTCTCTCTTTTTCTGTTTCAAAATACCTTAAAATTTTCAGACTGCAGTTGACCACAGTAACTGAAACAGCAGAAAGCAAAACCATGGATAAGGGAGGACTATTGCATGGTTTTTCTGATTTTTTTTCTTACATTCAGAAAGATGTTTATATTCTACCTACAGATAATGATGATATAGGACCAACAAGGGCATACCCAACAGAAATTTAGCTGGTACCCTCAGAAGGGATCCTATTCCAAAGGACAGAAACTCATTGGATATTATCTACAAAGGCTGTGGCTAGAAACAATATAATTCACTTGGACCAAGATCAACCTCCTTGGTCTCATGGACATTTACTAAATGTCCACTGTATGCAAAGTCAACCTCTGGGAATGAGCAGAAGGGACAGATAACTTTAAGAGCTAAAATCTGGAGAATATCTCAAGTGTCAGTGAAAAAGGGGAGGATGCTAGTTTGAGGCTGCAAGTTTGAGGGTTTGACAACCCTCTGAGAGCCCTATGATCCTGGAGGCCACCCACATTATAGTCCACTTTGCTTCCTGTAAAGCCCCCTCAATATGAAACAAACAAAATGTCTAAATATTCCCTTGATATTGCTTGAACTGAGGACTTCTTAAGTTTTCAGGAATATCCTTATAAGGCAAATACTTTGGGAAAGATTTGGAAGGTAATCATTTAGTACTATCTCCTTAAGTGTACTCCTTAGAAACTGATCCTGAAGTGAGGACTGTTTGTTTTGGGATCTGCTTTTATAATTTCCTACTGGGCAGGAAATAGTATGAGTGAAGGAGATAATAGATCAAAAGAGTATATATTCTTAAGAAAACCCTGATGGAAAGTGAGCAGAAGAAAGGGAGCTGAAGTTACAGAATGGTCTTGATTAAGTCACCAAAAGGACATTACTCTGATCTGATCAGGTCCATTGTGCCTCTGAAATGTGAAAACATTTCCCAGTGTTTCTGAAAGCGAATAAAATGTTTTTCTTGTTTTTTGTTTTTCATTAGGTAGTTATAATTCTCGTCTTAATCTTCCTGTAATTATTAACAACAAGAGCTTTTTATTTTGGTCTGTCATAAAATTATTATAATTGAATTTTCCTCAAATGTATAAAAAGGAGTATAATCTCTGAAAGGGCGAAAGAGAATGAAAAAGCTCTCTGACCTGGAGAAGAGCACTTGAAATGAATCTGGGAAAGAAATCAGCCCCAAATGCCAATTTTAGCTTTATATTTCTGTCTGTCCAGTTTTCTTAAGATAAACTCCTTTTCCAGAAAAAAGCATATAGTTATCTAATCTTAATAACAATGATATGGAGATTTTGAGTGAAATATTTTGATATTTTGCTTTAGATTTTCATTTTGAAGAAATAAAACATAACAGATATAGTTAATGATTCCTTTGTGTCTCCAATTCTTCTTCTTTGGAGACTATCCTGAACTGGATGTTTACCATTCCAATGAATGTTCTTATACTTTTATTTCATATGCGCACACACACACACACACACACACACATGCATACATAAACTACATAGCATTGTTTTACATGTTTTCAATCTTTACATAAATAGTCCTGTTTGAATCACTTGTCATTTTTTACTCAAAGCAATATTTTTGAAATTTACCCAAGTTGCTTTGGTTCACATACTTTCATGGAGTAAGTATTCTGTCATATGAAAATAATATATTTATTCCTTCTCTAGAGGAATATTTAGCATGTTTCTCATTTTTCACTAGTACAAACAATATTGTAATGAATATTTTTGTGTATATTGCCTGGTAAGTGCACAACAATTTCTGAAACTGCTGGGTTGAAACTGCTCTCAAAGTAGCTACTCCAACTTACATTCCCATCAGTGACATATGAGAATTCCTGTTTCTCCACATCCTCATCATACTGGTTTTGGTTTTGTCATACTTGCTAACTTTTGCCAATCTAATGGGTATACAGTTGTGTGTTTTTTTTTTAATTCAACAAAATAAGGGGGGAAAAAAGGTTAAGGTAACGAAGGTGCCCCTGCCCCCCCCAATACAGTTGTGTTTTAATTTGTATTTCCCTAATTGAGGCAGAACGTTTTTATGTTTGTTGGCTATTTGTTTCTTCTTCTGTAAATAGCCTTGTGTTGTTTACTCATTTCTGAGCTTGGCTATTTGTCTTTTTCTTACTGCTCTATAGGAGTTCTTTGTGTATTCTGGATACTGATTCTTGGTTGGTTTTGCAAATATCTTATCTCTTTGTGTGACTTATCTTTTTGCTTTGTTTATGTTCTTCCACTAGGAAAGAATTCATAATATGAATGGTGATATTGTTAGCTTTCTTTGCATTAATTTCTTCATATATTCTGGAATTTTTGTTTGCGGGTTCATTTCATTTCTTTTTTTTTTTTTAGAGATGGGGTCTTGCTCTGTCACCCAGGCTAGAGTGCAGTGGAACAACTGTAGCTCACTGCAGCCTTGAACTACTGGGGCTCAAGTGA
>NW_012136969.1:2735480-2747150 GCF_000956105.1 Propithecus coquereli | reverse complement strand
TTTATTTTTTATTTTTATTTTGCTCAGCTGGTCTTGAACTCCTGAGCTCAGGCAGTCCTCCCACCCCGGCTTCCCAAAGTGCTAGGATTATAGGCGTGAGCCACAGCACCCGGCCTGCCTTCTCTTTACCTGAGACAATTACTTTAACAGACTTCAATACCCTATACTTGCCTAACATTGCCAATAGTAGCCCTTTTTCCAACTGGAATATGAAAGAGATATTTTTGGTATGTTTTCCCAAAACCAATAGTTTTGGAGCTACATGTTTCCCAGTTAATCTCTTTGCGTTCTTGTTCTCTCTGTGTCCCCAGTGCTTATATTTACTCTCATTGTAGTTCAGGGGAAAACAAATGTTCACTATATATACACAAATGTTCATTATATTTTTTTGTTCATTTATAGGTTTGTATATAATTTTACCCTGGAAATATTATAACTATATTTATAACAGCACATACAAATGTAAAGTAGGCATTCCATCATATTTCATTCCAAATCCTAACCATATTATATACCAAAAATACATTATTTAAAATTGAATAGAAATAATAGAGACATGATGTGTTATTATTAATTCTAATGGTATCTATATAGTTATATATTTATAAGCTCTCAAGCCATTTACTGTATTAATTTTTAAAAAGAATCACTATCCCTAGGAAGTACATATGTCAAAAATATCAGTAATTTCATTTTATCAACTTTTCTGTGGTGGTTGCAGACACAAATGAGTTTTGGAAATACTATAATAGTGTTAAGAGAGGCATTCTGCCATGTGCCTTGAGTGTCCCTGCATGTGCCTTGTGCCTTGTGCCTTGAGTGTACTTGCAGGCGTGCCAAGAAGGCAAAGCCCTGAATTCCTCTTTACTGGGGCCATTTCTTAGAGTAGGGTTTGCAGTGAGCAATCTCAAGGGATGAAGTAATGTCACCCACTGGAACAAAGAGCAGGCTTGCTTACTACTCACTAAAAGCTGGAGATTCCCCAAATTTAGCATGCTTCAGATGTCACGCAAACCCACTGTGTGCTGTGTCCCTCTGAGTCCTCTTTATTGCCTTCATGATTCCTGGGGGGGCAAGAGAAACTGATACGAACATGCAGGTACTCATGCTACTTGCTATGCTACCAGTAATAGAGCTTTTTGTCTCTGATGAGAGTTTTGTGTCTTCTGTCAGCATTTGTGGCTAAGTTATTAACTTGTAAGTATGGTAAAATTAAATCCCAGAACTGGCAAGACAGTTAAAGATGATGAGAGGCTGACAGAGACATAATTTTCTTGAAGAATAATGATACAGCCCTGTGGGTCCATCCTCAGGCATCCTCAGGTTCAAGGATGAGAAGACTCCCTGAGATCATGCCAAGGTGGAGGGCAAGGTTGGGTATAAGGGACTCCACCACTTCATCTGTTAATGAGTCTGAATGGTGAGAGGTAGGATTGAAGCATGCTGCCCAAATAGTGCCTTTGTCTTTGCTCACCTTTCTCTGGGCAGGCAGGGGAAGGGATGGTACATAAGGATGGGGCAGCAAGCTGAAAGGCAGTGTTGTGGCTGCTAAGCCAAGGGATCTCTAAAACAGAAATGAACGGTGAGAGCAACGAGGACCTTGCTCTTCAATACAGAACTTTGGGTGGAAGGAAAACATGAGAAGTTCATTTGGTTAAGACATGAGTGAGCAGCTGCTCAAAAGTGAAAGTGAATGCAAAGCCTTGCCGAATAGCACAGAGCCAACTGCACTACGTGCTGATCCCTGCTGTGGCCTGACTTGTCTTGCAATGAGGACAAAGCACTGGGTAGAGAGATGGACACTGTCTGAAGCAAAGCCACTGGCTTAATGGTTCCCTAAATGCCTTGGCTTGGTTTACTTATGATTTGGCTAAATTAAAACATGATGGTGTCCATTAGGAAGCAGTAGCTATCCAACCTCAGTGACAATTCTGGAAGACTGACTGTGGCAAGGGCTAGTCAGCCCAATGGACTGAAATGAAAGCCATCATGATTACCTTAGGCAATACTCTTAAACATTCGTCATATTTTTACTGATTCCTTGGGCTGTTGCCAATGCTCTAGTCACCTGGTCTGCCACTTGGAAGACTACAGATGGTGATTTAAAGACACTCCTCTTTGGGGCTGTGAATTGTGGAAACAAATTGTGGCTGCCAGTCGAACAGTCTGGGTCACTCATGTACATGCCCAGAGTAAGGGCCTGTTCTCTAGTAAGACTGAATGGAATCAAGTTGCTGAAAAAGCCTACATTGCCCAGATCATTGGCCATTTGTCAAAGGATCCATTATTGCACTAGATATGGCAATGAATCCACCATCATAGACTGGGCACAAAGTAAAAGGTACGTTTTTGATGCCAAAGATACACTGTGTACCAAACTTGTGTATCTTGCTAAGTGGGCCTATTTAACTTGTGTTGAAGGAGTCTACATTACATGGAGCATTGCCCCTATCTGTTCCCATCAGGGATCTTTGACCACCCTCTCTTGGGCCCACCTCATGCCTCACCACCATAGACATTTTTCAGATTACAGTGTTGCTGTTCCAGTCTGAATAGCCTACTCCAGCCGCAGCTGTTTCATGTTTTTGTATTTTCAGACCATCTATAGTCTGACTATATGGTGTGCATTTTGTCACAAAGACCATCCAGTAATGGGTCAATAGTTAAGATATTTGATGGATATTCCATGTTCTGTACCATCCTCAGGTATCTGGAGTTGTTGAGAGCTGGAATGGCCTCCTTGAAAGGCAACTCAAAAATATTTCTGGTTCTACCTCTGTTACCTCCTCCTGGTCTTGAATGAGGCAGTTTTGTTACTGAATGGGGCCATTCCCAGAAAGAGTAACCACCTCCTTGCAGCCTCTTAGGAAATAATCAGGACCTGTATGTATGGGCATACACATAGGTATTTAGAAAATTTGGGATTCTGTTCTGCCCATTCCTGGTTATGATGCTTCTTTATTTTCCCTAAAAGCAATCCCAGGCTGGCCTGATTGGTATATTCCTTGGATGGTAGCCCAGCCAAAATGTGGCGTAGAGATTCAAGCTTAATTCTGGTTCACTCACCAGAACTCATTTGTTCCAGTGATATGGTCCTAGATCATAAACATCCACAATAACCACTTGAGTACACTGCTCACTGAATCCTCCTCTAGTGGCCCACGTGGACCAAGGTGGGGGATACAATTAATGGGTCTCTGTAAATTTGTCCCATATGCACTTACTCTTCTAGATGAAAGGTATGGGTACAGGTGCAAACAGGGGATGACTAGAAAAAAGGTGAAGTTACATCTACTGGGATGAGACACAGTAATTTTGTGGCTGAACAGAGAAAGCAACAAATTCAGCACCTGGGAAGGGAATACCTTAGTTAGACCTTGGGAGGTACAAGGAGGGGAAAACAAGTAATACTCTCTTTGTCCTCTGAATCCAGTACTGCATCTTAGGAAAACAAAGATATGGTTAGCCACTTGAATCAAACAGCAGCTGAGGTGAGCCATCTGACCTGCTGCTGTGTTTGTCATCCCATCCATGTGCTGTGTGTGAAACAGAAAAATTTGTGTGGACATTGGTGGCCCTGAATTCTTCTGCTGTGCTTGACGCCATCAGTGGTAGCTCCTGAACATTGACTCCAGTACACATAGAAACCCAGGGACTGGTGCAACCTTATTTTAATCTGACAGATAACAACACATATACCTCTTCTGATGTGTGAGAAGCCTTGGGTCATGTCACGTATGACCACTGAAGCTGCAACTATTTGGTGATATAGCCCATGTGGCTTAGCAAAATCAACGTAATGGTGATCCAAGTTTAACAACAAATCCTGAACTACAGTGAATTGTGCCTCTTCAGGTTATAAGCTCATATATGGGGGAGAGTAGGCCATCTAGTGCCTCTTGTAATTATTGGCAATGACACCAACGATTAACAGTGCAGTCTAAACTCTTTTGCATGGTTCATAATATTAATAGATAACAGACTGGCGTTAGATTACATTCCACCTCTCTGAAGTAAGACCTACTGTATTCCCTGGTATTTATTCACAGTTGATTTAGTCCAGGATACTGAGGGACATAGTTGAAGTCAGTATCACAGGATGTTTTTGTCCTGACCTTTGGAGTCCTGTTAATTAAATGCCATATAAGACAAATTAAAGTGATTTGGTCCCAGCCTCTCTTAGTCAGATTAATCAAGATTGGTGGATGGAGTGGCATACTCATGTCAAGAAAATGTTGGGCTGAGGAATGGGTTGTTGGAAGAGGCAATCTACCACAGGCCGGAAGCATTCTTGCATGTTCTGATTGGGCATGCCAAGAATGCAAAGTTCTGACGACTCTTTACCTGGGCAACTTCTCAGGATTGTGTTTACAACAAGCAACTGGAGAGATGAGGTCATATCTTTGTCTGGGTTTACTCATTGTTTACTATAATAGTGGTAGATTTCTGAAGTTCAGTATTCCTCAATTGTGATGGAAATCTACTACGTACAGCATCCATCTGGGCCCTCTTCAACTCTTTCATGCTTCTTGGGGACAAGGGAAACCAGTGCAAACATATAGGTGCTTATGCTTTTTGCTGTGTTGTGAGTAATAAACTCCATTGTCTCTAATGATTGAGTCTCATGTCTATTGTCAGCATCCATGAAACAGTAACAGACTAACCTCTTAGTTTATATGTAGGGTAAAATCAAATCTCAGACCCTGCAAACAATTCTATATCATTGTAACATGGAATGCAGTGTAATAAGAAGTGAAAAATATGATTAGAGAGGTGAGCAGAAGTTAGAAAATGGGCAGTTTAATACAGCATGATAAGGAGCCTAAAATTTATCATATTGGTAAAAGGGAGTGTTATAGACTGAGTGTTTGTGTCCCCCCACCAAAAAATTCATGCTGAAATTCCAACTGCCAATGTGATGGTAATAGGATGTGAGATCTCTGAAAGATGATTAGGTCACAAGAGTGGAGTCCTCAGAAATGGGATTGTGCCCTTATAAAAGAGACCCCAGAGAGCTAGCTCACCCTTTCCTCCATGTGGGGACATGAAAAGAAGACAGCCATCTATGAACAAGGAAGCAGATTCTCACCAGACACTGAATCTGACAGTGCCTTGATCTTGGACTCCCTTCCTCCAGAACTGTGAGAAATAAATGTTTGTTTTTCAGTCTATGATATTTTTGTTATTGCAGCCCAAGCAGACTGAGAAAGGGAGCAATGAAGAGTTTAAGAAAAGGAAGCAAATGACATGACTGGATTAGTGCTTTTAGAAAATGCTCTGGAGGTTGTGTGAAGCATTGATTTGAGGGGAACAAATCTTTAGGCAAGCAGAGCAGTTAGGGGGCTATTTACCAATCCAGAATAGAAGTGTTGAGAGCTAAGTGGCAATAAGGGAACAGATTGGCGAAATATGTAAGAGGATTCCTGAATGGGTACAAGATGGAGAGTGGTGCCAACAACTGAAAAGATGGAAGGAAAATTGGGGTTAGTGATGAAGATTTTTGAGTTCTGTTTTTGTTTTTGTTTTTTTTAACATGTGGAGTTTGAGGCATCTGAGGGGAATCTATGTAGAGATGTCTAGCACAAAATAAAAAGCATATATATGGATCTGAAGATTGGAGGAGATGGCTAGATTCAAGATATAGGTTTATGAAGCATTTATGCTAATAGTTGCTTCAACTGTTTTCTCAAAAGACATTAATTTTCTGATATAAATCAAAGCACATGAACTGGAAATATAAATCTCTACATCCTTCTTAATATATAAACATAATTTAAATATTCACATAAATAGCTCAGTACAGTGCAATCATAAGATACCACTACCACATCAAATATACAGTATGAATGGATTGGAAAGGGGAGCGCCTTCTTGTGTGCTTAGATAATTTTCTTATCTCAATTGATTTAGATGTCTGGCTGTACTCTGGTTTCTTAGTCTTTAAAGTGAATTTTTACAGGGAAGCAAATAGTTATAAAAATCAAGTCACTGAAAGACACGAATTTATTGAGCTATAGAAATGAAATTAAATCTGCATTGCTTTCCCCAGTGACAGACATTTTCCCTCTTTCCTTAAACTTCTGATTGTCAAGGCTAAATCCTGTGTTTTAATGTTAAAATTTCTAATTACTCAACAAATATAATGCTAACCATATCACTAACCTGCCATCTTAAGCAAATTAAAAAAGTTTTTTTTAAGTCATTTGACAATGCATTAAGCAAAGGCTAAGAATGGTGCTTCAAAGACAGAATAGGAGCTTTATTTGCTATTTTCTAAGTTTAAGATGTTCATCCATCTGGCAGAGCAGCTAGACAATACATCAGCCAAGAACATCTCTCTGGCTTGAAAAAGATTCTGGCTCTCACAGAGGATTTGACTGAAGGAAAGGCAATATCTTTAGTTGTTCTGTGGCTGAACTCCTCTAATATTTCTCCCCAATGTCTCCTCCAAGCCTTGGCTTCATCCACTAACTTAGTTTCCATAGGAATAGGCAGAGGTATCAAATGGCACACAGTCAAACAGCACAAGTGAAAGAGAAAATGTTACTGTCAAAAAAGAAAAAAAAAAAAATGAAAAGAAAAAGATAGACTTTTTCTCTATGAGAGGAAACTATGGAAGGGTATTCTTGATTCTGAGATTTCTGTACCCAATGCCAGATTTTTCACTGTGCTTTTCCTGACTAATATAGCTTATTTTATTTAGGTTATTATGAAAATTAGTCTTCTCGGTGGAGGACATTTCATGTATAGGAAACTAACAGAAAAATATTGAAAAATGTTATAAAAGGCTGTGATGCTTATTTCTACGAGGACAATTCTGTTGTGCTTGTGAGGTACCCTCATTTATTTACAGTGGTGCTTTAAACTGGTACAACCTTTTGGGATGATTATAAAGTATGTTCTGTTTCTCATAGTTGACATTTTATTTATAGGGCAACATCTCTTTAGTTTTATACTCTAGCAAAAGGTAGTTCTCAAACTCTAGCATGCATCAGGATCACCTGAAGGGATTGAAAACACAGATTGCTGAGGCCCTCCTCCAGAGTTTCTCATTCTCTAGGTCTGGTGTGGAGCCCAAGAATTTGCATTTCTAATAAATTTCTGGGAGCTGCTGGTGCTGCTGGTCTAGGATTCTACACTTTTTTTTTTTTTTTTTTGAGATAGGGTCTCGCTTTGTTGCCTGGGTTACAGTGCAGTGGCCTCATCATAACTCACTTCGACCTCAAACTCCTGGCCTCAAGTGATTCTCCTGCCTCAGCCTCCCAAAGTGCTAGGATTACAGGCAGGAGCCACTGTGTCCAGCCAGATTCTACACTTTGAGAACCAATGTCTAAACAACAAAACTAACCTAGGAGTTCTCAACCCTTAGAAGCTTAATAAAAAGTCTGTTCCCATCCTGGATCAATGAAATTAGAATTTCTGAGACTTTAGAATTAATATTTCCTAAATTCTCTGCAGGTGGTTAAAAAATGCAATCAGGATTGAGAAGCACTGACCTAGTTCGACCATTCATTCAACATTCAATAGTTATTTTCTATGTGATTACTTTGTATCAGACATTATGCCAAGCATTGCAGAAACTTTAAAAAGTATTAAAATACAGATGTACACTCATATAAAATGCAATATAAGCAAGAAGGGTGTATAAGTGCTAAAAAGGGTACAAAAACAAGCCAGAGAGACAAATAGGATAGAGGATATATTTTTAGTCCTTTGTGGGGAGGGGAAGGGGTTAGATCAGCAATGACTTCACAAAAGAGATAGCAGTTGAACAGGAGCTTGACTTGGGATCACCAATACTTTAGCACTCTTCTACGTTTCCAACTCATTCCTGCTCCCCATTTCTTTGATATTGACATTGAACATTTTCTGAATTTTATGCAAAGTACTATACAAAGACAGCTTCAAGTCTTATTCCCACTCCTTCCAATCAATTTGTCCCCGGAAGCTCCTCCTATATAGATATTCTGAAGCCAACATTAGTAAATCGTGTATGTCAAGTCTCTTGGATGCACTTATTATATGGTGCAATAATTCCCACACTATCGCTCACTTTGGCTATAATAGATAGTGGAACCATATGCAAATGTTATTCACTGCTATAAGACAATGAGATCAGTCCTATGATAGAGGTAAGGACAGAGAGTAGTAAAAACTCTGTAGGGGTACATTTAACCTAGCCTTGAGGGCTTGGTAAAAGCTTCTTGGAGAAAACAATGCCTGAGCTGCATGTAAAAGAGTCTATACAATTAATCCAGTTTCAAGTAAGAAAGAAGCTGACTGTCCAAGGGCACTGTGTGTGGAGGATGAGGAAGAGGTGACTAGAATAAAAGCTTTAAATAGTTAGTATGCCTGAGGATAGCGTAGAATGGGGAACACAGGAAGCTGAACCCAGAAAGGTAAGCAAGAACTCAATAGTGAAAAGTGCTGGACTAAGGAGTCTGGACTTTTTCCTTTCCTCTGAAGGAGTACCGAAGAATTTAAGTAAGGCCATGACACAAGAGAGGTCTCAGTCAGCTCACCTCCACATCCAAAGGCAAATCACTGACTTTCTCCTAGCCTCAGTTTCCTCCTACATGACAAACGAGGAGGTTGGATTGTGAACTAAAGCTCATCCAGCTGAATGTTCTTTAACTCTGTGATTAAAAAAGGCAGAAGACCCACTCTTTATAGCCACTTCAAAACTGTTTTTTATTCTAATTGCCTCGACAATGACTTAATTTCTAATAATTTTTACTTTCCCTAACCACAGAGTGAGTCATAGGTTTTGAGTCTATTTCCTTTTTCCTAATACAGTATAAATAATTCATCTTCCTAGCATATTGAAGTTCACTTTAGGGGATCCAGAAATGCCACTCCATGGGGAGTGGTTTGGTGTGATTAAATGAGAATGGATTTTGGAATCAGTCAGATCTGGGTACTTTGGCTATATTAACTGTGAGCAAGTTACTTCTCAAAGCCTCAGATTTCCCACTGGCAAAAAAGAAAAAAAAAACAAAACAGTGACCAGTGCACAGAAAGTGCTCAATAAATACTGGTTTCTTTCTTAGATACCATTATTGCTCTCCTCTCATAAAAGAAGTCTTCATAAACAAAATGCCTTTCATTTGCTCCTAGTATTCTCATAGTTTGCTGTTCATTATAATTGGTCTGATGTGTTCTTACCAACCCTGACCAGTCTTCTGTGTAATACTGCAAATAGAGTTACTAAAACATCATATTTTAATATTAAACTCAGAATATAAATGCAACCAATCTTGTTTATCTTCTGGTTCCTCTGAAGCACCCCAAGTCTTGTGGTAGGCTCCATCTTTAGTTTTCCAACAATGTACCTTAGTTTTATTGATCCTATCATGCAGTTTAAAAAAATCAATTCACCTACTTTGCTAAGATGTGTGCTTTGGGGGAACTGTTCCAAACAACTGATTGAATCCATCTGTTGTCTTCTCTACTTCAGTTCCACATTATGGATGGGATTTCTTAGTGGGAAAGACAAATGTATAAATAAATTCAATTATACTCCAAAATCTTCAATGAACTGCATTCAGACTATGAATTAAAGGTTTTAATTAAATGCTGAGCATAATTAGTAATCTGACTTTATAACTATTACCCATTTTCAAAATGGTAGCCTAAGTCCTCACAGTGGTGATGCTTGAATTCAAAGCTATATTTTCTAGTCTCAAATCTAGCCATCTTTAAAAAATTGTATCAAAACTCACCTGCATCTACAAAGTGATCCCTGATCTCTATGCTGCTTCTCACTTGTCTGCCAACATTCTAGACGTTTCTATTTGAAACTAAGAGAGAGGTAACTGAGTTGGTAAACCATAATGGTACAGCTTAGTGATTGAAGTGGGGAAGAAAGATTTGCAAATCAAAGACCATTTTAGATGTGCCAATTTGTAATTTATCCCAGGGTAGGTGCCCTGATTGCTACACCTATGTTTTAACTCTAACAGTTCTAAGTGTAAGCATATCACAATTCTTAAATCAATATTTTAGTATCTCCCTCAAGCCTTTTCCATAAAGAAATATGCATTTTAGAAAGCAGTTCAAAAATTATAATTTATATATTTTACATGTATTGAAAAATTTGGAAAATTATTAAAATTTGGGAAAATAAAGAAAAAAAGAACAATTACAATTCTATTACCCTAAGCCTAACAGAAGCTCTGTCAGCATTTCTGTGTAATCTCTTCCTTTCCTTTTTTAGCTTCTTTGTTTAACATGAGAGATTATTTTTATAATTTTAATCAAATTATACATCTAATTTTATATCCAGAATAAGCAGTGATTTTAAAAATAACTTGTGCCATTTGGCAACCATCATAACGATAACCAATTCAGGTGGGAGTAGTCAAAGGATGTTAACAGTAGTGGCCCGAGTTTGAGGAGTACCAGGATATTTATATTGTTTCAAATTAGCTCCCCACAGGAAGCTTATTAATTACAAAGGAAAAAACAGTGATATCACAGTGGAGGAACCTGGCAGATGCCGTTTCATCCAAGCAATCAAAATTATCATCACCATTACTGGGAAAAATTGACATCACAAGCTTCCTGATAAGATGCACTGAAAAGAACACAACACCACTCCTGTGGTATTCTTACAAAAAGTGCATAACTTGAATTGAATCATAAGGAAACATCATAAAAATTAAAAATGAAGGATAGTCTACAGCTTAACTGGCCTGTACACTCAGAAAATGTGAATGTTATGAAGTACACACGTGCACACACAAAAGACTGAGAAATTGTTGCAGATTATCAAAGACTAAAAAGACATAACAATTAAATGCAATGCTGATCTTGGATTTTCTTTCATACAGATTACATTATTGGGACAATCGAAAAAATCTAAGTAAGATTTTTGGATGAGATAATATTACTTATGTTAATTGCCTGATTTCGATAATCGAATTGTGGTTATGTAACAGAATGTCCTTGTTTTTAGGAAATACACACAGATGATTTGGGGGCAAAAAGAGTATCACATCTGCAACTTACTCCAAATTATTCAGAAGACAGTGTTTACACATTCAGACATATTGAGAGAGAAGAATAGAGAGAAAGGTAAAGCACATGTGGTAAAATGTGCACATTTGGGGAATCTGAGTGAAGGATACACAAAAGTTCTTCACACTATTTTTGCAACTTTTCTATAAATCTGAAATTATTAATACCAATTAATATCAATACTCATGGATTGATGGGCACTTGGGTTGTTTCCACTTTCTTGCAATAGTGAATTGTGCTGCCATAAACATTTGGGTGCAGATGTCTTTATTATAGAATGTCTTTTGTTCCTTTCGGTAGATGCCTAATAGTGCTATTGCTGGATCAAATGGTATTTCTATTTTTAGCTCTTTGAGGTATCTCCAAATTCTTTTCCACAGAGGTTGCACTAATGGAATACTACTCAATTATAAAAAAAGACAGTGATCTAGCACTTCTTATATTTTCTTGGGTAGAGCTTGAGCCCATCCTCCAAAGTGCAATATCACAAGAATGGAAGAATAGGCACCACGTGTACTCACCACCAAATTGGCACTAACTGATCAACACTAAGGTGCTCACTCAGTAGGAATATTCTGTAGGGACTGGGGGGTTGGGAGGGGGTAAACTTACAACTAATGGATGGGGTGAGCATTATAGGGGGAAAAGGGA
>NW_012136969.1:2725258-2735200 GCF_000956105.1 Propithecus coquereli | reverse complement strand
CATGGTTTACATTTTGATATACTCTTTTCCTGTCTCTTATCTACAAGGAGTTGTTTCTTACCCCCAGATTGCACCTCATTTCAAAATGCTCCATCATCACGTCTTAGTTAATATTCATAATATCTCTGTTGTGAAAGCCAGAATTATTTTCACCTCATAGATGAAGAAATACAAATTCAAAAAGATTAAACTATGAGTTTACTTTGAAAATATTTTCAATTTAAGCTGGGCACAGTGGTGTGCACTTATATTCCCAGCTAGTCTGGAGTCTGGGGCTAGAGGATCACTTGAGCCTAGGAGTTCAATGCCACCCTGGGCAACATAGCGAGACCCCTTCTCTTAAAAAAAAAAGATTATCAGTTTATATAATAGAAAAAATTGCCACCATGTAGCTGATTGACCATGATTCACAAATTGTCTGTAACTTAGTTTCCTGTAAAATGAGGAGTTTGGAGTATATGATTTCCTTCTGACATTAAAATGCCACAATTCTAACATGTTCTATTATCAGAACTTTTTTTTGTATACAAAATCTGTAATGCCTAGCAGCCTAGCACAGTGACTCATATATAGTAGGCATAAGATAAATATTTTTTGAATGAATAACAAATGCATTACAAATTGTAAAATGGATAGTTATGTTATAGAGGTTATGAAGATTAAACATTATATATGATTGATTTGTAAAGTATAATTTATAATTATAACTAATTGTTACTATTATTGATGATTTGGAATAGAAAACAATATTAAACTAATTGCTATTTTAAAATAGAGATTAAAGTTAACAGCCAACAGATGTCACCTTTTTGCAGGAATCTAAGAAATTTACTATGAAGTTTATTTCTATATTACTCTTATTTCAAGTATAATTCACCTTATTCTCATCAATAACCAATTTAACTGACTGTTTACAGACAGATGGAGAGACAAATGACAAATTAGTACTCCCCAGGTTTATGGCATGGACATAAAAAGTGAATTTATTTTTCAAATACCTTTTATAGCCATAGCCTTGCAAGTAGAAGACATCTTATCTAGTTTACTATTGATCCAAATGACAAGGCTGAGCATCAGATTAAGGATATGTCAGAAACCTGAAAGAAGGCTACCAACAGATGCAGCAGGATGGCAGCTTCTTTCAAAATGATCTATTAAGGCTACTGTGTTTACAAAGGCAGTCGAGAAAACACAGCACAATATACTGGGTTGTATCAAGTGACCAGCCATAAAAACTTCTGATACTAATGTGAAACCCCATACACCAATAATGATACATGTTTATTTCCAGCAATAAAAACATGTCCAGACTTTTGAAGACAAACAAAAGATACAGGGCTTTTTCTTCACCCAACATCTCTTTCCTATTGTCACAGTTTTTTCTTCAATGAATGATAGCACTCCTAAGAGATGGCATCTATTCCAAGACAACGGGAGATATTATCTAACTTAAGCTGGCTGTCAACCAGAAAGGTCAAGAGCAATTCAAGAATTTCATTCTAAGATATCTTCTTTGGTGACGCTGAAATATGATTTAGCTAAGTATGGTAATGACCAAAAAATATCACACCAAAATGGAGTCCTGAAAAATAAAAATTCCAAGGTGTTTCTTATATATAGCATAATACTTTATGAAAACAGAAACATTGTCTTGGTGATAACACAGCAAGCATACTTTTAAAAAAGTAGAAAAACAACAAAAAGGGAAACCTGTTCAGAGGCGGGAAAATCTGTTTTTTTGTGATCACCTCGGGATTAGCACATCTTTATGGAAGATCCATTACTTTCTAGACTCGAATGCATTGAAGAATTTTGTGAGAATCATGGGAATAGAAAAAGCTTCAGAAAATTCCCCTTTCAGATGTCTTTAGACAGACCTGAACTGGCTTTTCAAAACCCAGAGTGCTCTGAACAATATCAAGAGACCAATATTTGACACTGTTATAGACTAAAGAGATAAAGAACTGTGGTCTAAAATAATTTAAAACATCAACAAACTATTCAACTTTTTAGTTTGCCTTTCAGCTAGCATATGACACCTTTTATAGCAATAATAAAATGTTTTTGTATGTATCATTAGCTTAAATAGTGGTGAATATAAGCATAATTGCATTATCATTATTAAATGCTATCCAGGGCATCTGGATTTTGGTCCTGGCTTTAACTAGTTATCTAAACATAAATATATCATTCAACTTTGCCAAACAATTATTAGATCACCTACTTTGTATAAGGCATTGTTTTTAGGTGTACGGATAAGACAACTTTCTGGGTCTTAGTTTCCTCAGCTGTGAAATGAGGGCATTTGATTAAGTTATAAACTAGTATTTACCAAAGTATTTTACACATCACCAGTTCTTTAAATGTTGTTAGTTTATGCTAAGAAAAAAGCACTGGGATCAAATGACTATGAGAAATACTGCATTATTTAAAAAAAACAGATTTCTTTACTGTGCACCTTCTCGGAGCCTCTGAAATGCTTATATGCACTGTGAATTTCCAAGAAGCAGCATGCAGGATTTCCCAAACTTATTTGACCAAGGGACCCATTTTCACAAAACATTTTATGGGAGTATTATTTTAAAGAAGAAACTTTGGGAAATGCCGCACTAAATGATTTTCAAGATCCTTTTAAGCTTTTATAATTTCTATTTTTTAAAATTAGAAACATAGAGGTGCTGAATACCTAGCCTCACTTTGCTTGGATAAAATAAACTTGAGAAAACATTCTTGAGAAAAAAACCTTTGCAAAGTCAAGGAAAAAGTTACTTCCAATTATGGTTTTTAATAACAGCAATAAGTCAAGCTACTGAGTACTGGGTAATATAAAACACTGAGAATGAATGCCAGAAAATGCGGCAGGAAAACAAAATTACAGGGTATAACTGAAGCAGGGATACTTTTTTTTGTAATCAAACCTCCTTTCAACATATCCTATCAAAAATAAATGGTATGTGCTTCACATTGGCTCACCAAATGCTATAGATGCTAAACATCAAATGTACATTGGACTTTATGTTTTGTACCTTAGGAGGTAAAATTTGCCTACAGCTATAGTGAAATATCTATCTTATTGCCTCAAACAGGCCTTGCAGTCATCCTTTACAAACCCATCACATTACTTTCATGCCTACCACTAACTCAAATTCCCTATCACATCCTTAGCTCTCCTCTGCCAATGGATAAGAGATATTGCTCTGGTTAGAATCAGGTGGCAGTAAACAGAGCCGTAAAGCTCAAAGCCTCCAAGGGCAGTCATGCACGTCTGGGGAGGATTTCTGGTAGCCCACAATAAATCTACCTAGTCCAAGGAGACTAAACTTATGAATGAGTCTGCTTAGTAACAGAGCCAAGTTCAAGAATGACTCCATTGACCTAATAGCAGAATATTCAATGGAAAGAACAAAACTTTGGAGGTGCAGCAACTTCTTTGACTCTGAAGGCCACCAAAATGAGCAAGTGATGTCTATGAATGCTACTGTGTTACATGGAAGATTTAAAATATAGACAAGTGTTATGTGCAAAGAAAGGAGAGGGAAGAGAGAAAGAAAGAAAAAGTAGAATAGGAAAAGAGAAATGGAAAAATCAGATAGGAAAGATAGAAAAGAAAGAAATGTGTATGATAGGAAACTCCAATCTATCAGTCTCTTTTGAAATCAACTTCTTCAATATTTCTGAAAAATGCCATGGCCATTTCTGCCTTTTAATCTTTGCTCACTCTATTCCTCTATCTGAAATTCTATTGGCATTCCCATTTGTTGTCTAAAATTGTCCATTTCTTTAAGACTCACCAGAAATTTCAGTTTCTCAGGTTCAGTATAGGAAATAGAAGCCATTTATGTACTAGGCAGGAAAGATGTTAATACAGAGAATTATGTGCTTATAAAGTAAGTGGAAGGACTCTAGCTAGCCTTTAAAAAATGACCTCCTGAATAATATAAAGCCACCATTGTGACTACAGTATTAAGTTCAGTGCACATCTATAGCAACATCATGAAGTCAAAATAAAAAAGCTGTTGTAGTAAGTGCTTCTTAACACCCAGGAGGAAGAATAATAGAAACTGGAATGTTCCATAAAAGCTTCCCTTGATAATTATTCCCACCTCTGAACCTGAGAAGCACTTATGCTTACTTGTGAGGATACTCAGCATACTAACACTAGCTTGTAAGATTATGCCCTCTTCAAGTATACGTCCATTCTCCTTATCTTGGATGTAAGACCCTTGTAGTTATAACCATGGTGTATATCTCTAGTCTCTTCCTCCTCTGATCAAACCTAACTCCTTTGGATAGTTTTTCAAAGTATACATAAATTGCTAATTATAAACAGGTAATGCATTTGCAGACTATACCTTTTCAGTTTAGTGTTAGAAAGTGTTAGCCCAACACTCCCAAAGTAAATGGTTTTCAGCCTTTTATCTTGTGAGATGAAAGATTTTAAACCTATTATGGAAATTTATGCATATAATTAGCAAGTGGTTTGAGATTCTTTTACCATTGCAAATGAAAAGAAGAAGGATAATTGGGGTTGGGGAGCAGATGGACACATTTCTCAGAAATCACTCTTAAAGCTTGACCTAAGGTAAATTTGCTTTGTCCTTATACTTGTTGGGTGGAAATTCTCCATAGTGTTTCTACATGTCTAGTAATTTGGACTATCTTTTCAAGGATGTCTGCATCGCAAGTGGCTTTGAAAGCTAGAGACAGTACCTCCTTTTTAGGTTAGAGGATGGATTCGTTTGCTGACCAGGATAATAAAGATAATGTTTCATTTGGAGGCAAATGTTGGGCAGATTTGCTCAGAGCCCAGATGTAAGTTTGGGAATTTTTTAAGTTCAAGTTTCCTCAGGTATGACACAGGCCCACTGCTTATGTAGCTCTTATGGGACTTGGGGGCAAGGAGAACAAATGCAAACATGAAGCTCATGCTGCCTGCTGTACTATAAATAATAAACCGTCTAAATCAATTTGGACTTGTGGTCTCTTTACCAGTTGAATATATGTGACAATCCAACCTAGCAGCTGTGGTAGCTTGACTGCTTAACAGTATTGTCTTTTGGGAAAGTGCTCATTGACTTTTGTTAAATGAGTCAATGAAATCTGGCTACAATGTTAAGAATGGTTTAAAGAGGAGAAAGGCTTGAATCAGGAAGACTGGTAGGCTACATCAGTTGATTAGACAATAGATGTGGTAGTCTGAATTAGAATGATGGAATAATATAGATGGGGCAAAAGAGCCAAATTGGGGGAGCCTGAAATGTGTATATAGACTACCCTAAAATCTTTGGCTGACCCCTGAATTGAAAATTTGTGGGGAGATTCCAAGAACTCTGCAGAAACCCACAAAAGGAAGGTTGAAAAAGCTGAACAGAGATTACAACTACTATCCAAGGCAGAGGAGTAGAATTTGGAGGTTGAGTTCCACCTGGTAAGAGGGGTTGGTACACATCTCAGACTTCTCACTGAAATCTCAGAAGAGCCATACCTTAAAAGTACAGAGTTATACCAGGACTAAGGACCTAGTCTAATAGATTCAACTAAAGACTAAGGGAAAAACAGACACTCAACAAGTTCAATGTGATTAGTCAGTTTTAACTGCCTTATCAAACAAAAAAAATCAACATTCCTTAGAGGAAGATAACAGAATCAAGAGTCCCTACAAGGTATGATCCACAATTCTGACTATACAATCAAAAATTACTACACATGCAAATAAACAGAAAAGTAGGACTCAAGTTTAAGATAAAATATGATATAAACATATCTCAAGATGACCCAGATGTTGGAATTAGCAAACAAGGACTTTACAGTAGCTTTAAAAATATGTCTATGGACTTACGAGAAATGATGGTCATCATTACCAAAAAATGAATCTCAGCAGAGATAAATGAAACTACAAAAAGAACCAACTGGAAATTCTAAAATTGGAATATATAATATCTGAAATGTAAAAATCACTGCATGGACTTAACAGTAGACCAAAAAGCAGAAGACAGGGTCAGTGAATTTCAATATAGATCAATAGAAACAATCTAATTTGAAGAAATGGAAAAGATTTTTAAAAAATCAATAGAACCTCAATGAGCTGGAGGACAAAATACAAAAATCTAACATATGTGTAATTGGTGTCCCAGAAAGAGAAGAGAGAATGGAACAGATAGAGTATTTGAGAAATAATGACTGAAATTTGGTGAAAATAACAACTTTAAAATCCAAGAATCTCAGTGAGTCCCAAGCATGGTTAATATAAAGAAAACTACCTCTAGGCAGATGATAGGCCAACTGCTGAAAACCAAAGCTAAAAAGAAAATATTAAAAGAAATCAGAAAAACAACAACCACCATTACACATACAGGAACAACAGGAATGATGGTGTACTTCTCATCAGAAACAATGACTACCAAAAGACAATGGAATGACATATTTAACTTACATTTTATGAGGAGTAGTATAATATTCTAATGTGACAAGTAAGATGCATCCTGTTAACCCTAGAGCAATCTCTTAAAAATAATACATAGGCATAAGCTAAAAAAATGAATAGAGAAACTAAAATGAAATATTAAGAAACATCTGCACCCAAATGTTTATGGCAGCACAATTCACCATTGCAAGAATGTGGAAACAACCCAAGTGCCTGTCAATCCATGAGTGGATTATCAAAATTTGGTATATGTTTACAATGGAATATTACTCAATCATAAGAAATGACAGTGATCTAGCACCTCTTACACTTTCCTGGATTAAACTTAAGCCCATTATCCAAAGTGGGGCACCACAAGAGCAGAAGAACGGAATCCATTTGTACTCACCATCAAATTGGTATTAACTAATCAACACATAAATGCACATATCAGAACAACATCTATTGGATGTTGGGGAAGGGGGAGGGCGGCAGGAGGAGGGAGGAAGACGGAGGAGGGGACGGGTATTTGTACACACAAGGAGTGCAATGCGCACTACCCGAAGGATGGACATATTTGAAACACGGACTTGGGGGGGGAGGAACCAAGGGCAACAAACGTAACCTAAACATCTGTACCCCCATAATATGCTGAAATAAAACACACACACACACACACACACACACACACACACACAAAAATATGAAAAAAAGTATTGTTCCATGGAATTGCATTTCACTTTTAGGCACATCTCCGGGTGTCTAATTTGTGACTGTGTACTGGGTTGGATGTACGATATATCTCTTACTACAAGTTCACTGTCATTAAAGTTTGAAAAACATTCACTTAAAAAAAAAAAAAGAAATATTTGATTAATGCAAAAGAGAGCAGGAAAACAAGTTGAGAGGAACAAAAATAGATGGCTCAAACAGAAAATAAAAATAATAAGATGACAGACCTAAACTCAACCATAAATAATTTATTAAATATAAGTGGACTAACATTCCAATTAAAATGCTGATATTGTCAAACTAGATTTACAAAAGCAAGTCTACAAGAGATGCTTATGCTGTCTACAAAAGATACACTTTAAATATAAAGACACAGATAGGTTGAAAGTAATAGGATAGAAAAACATATGCCTGAAATGAGGAAGAAAGTTGGAGCAGCTACATTAATATCAGATAATGTAAATAATAAGATATTTACATAGTTTTTTTTTTGTGTGTGAGACAGAGTCTTGCTCTGTTGCCCAGGCTAGAGTGCCGTGGCATCAGCCTAGCTCACAGCAACCTCAGACTCCTGGGCTCAGCAATCCTTCTGCCTCAGCCTCCCAAGTAGCTGGGACTACAGGCATGCGCCACCATGCCTGGCTAATTTTTTATATATATATATTTTTAGTTGTCCAGATCATTTCTTTCTATTTTTTAGTAGAGACGGGGTCTCGCTCTTGCTCAGGCTGGTCTTGAACTCCTGACCTTGAGCGATCCACCCACCTCGGCCTCCCAGAGTGCTAGCATTACAGGCGTGAGCCACTACGCCCGGCCTATATAGTTTTAAAGTACCTTCCTACAAAACATTTATTGATTAAAAAGATGAAAACCCTACAGTATACCTTAATTGAGCAAGTAAACATCATCAGGAATGGGAAAGATCAAAGTTGTGTGACATGTAATAGGATTCAATGAGAAGACCAGAATACCATTTTTCTAATATCTCTACCAACATAAATAACATAAAACTAATCATGAGAAGATACCTAACAAACCTAAACTGAAGGATACTATATAAAATATATAGCCTGTAATCTTCAAATGTGTCAATACCATTAAAGTTGAGCAAAGAGTAAGAGACTTTTCCAGATTGAAGGAGACTAGATAGATTTAATAATTACATGCAATATGTAATTCTGAACTTAATACTTAAGCATATTATTGGGATGACAATGGGGTCTCAGGATTACATGGTAGTACTGCATCAATGTTAATTACCTGATTTTGATTGCTATATTGTGGTAATACTACTAATGTTGTTGTTTCTAGAAAACACACACTAAAAAATCTTGGTGCAGTAGGGTATCAAGTCAGCAATTTACTCTCAAACAGTTCAGGAAAAAAATTTTGTTGTACCATACTTGCAGCTTTTTTGTAAGTGTGAGATATTTCAAATAGAAACCTTATTAAAGTTAATCTGTACATAACAGATTTGAACACTACTATCATTGATAGTAATTGATATTTTATAGAACACGATACCCAACAACTGCAGAATACAATGCACATTAAATGTTCACTAGAATAGAACATATCCTGGGCTGTAAAATAAATCTCAACAAATTTCAAAAGATTAAAATTTTATAGAACATTTGACGCATTACAACCAAGTAAAATGAAAAATCAATAGTAATACAATATGTACACAAAAGCCCAAAATAATTTGGAAGTTTAACAGTACATTTCCAAATAATCCATGGTTCAGAGAAGAACTCATAGGCAAATTAGAAAATATTTCTGCGATATTGTAATACATATATTTATATATTGGTTTTTGTCCACAGTTCTTGGCTCATAATTCCCACAGCTCTTGTTAAAGTCTTTTGTTATAATGTTGGGGTACTTTAGGCCTCAGAAACAGGCCTCAGGTAATGGAATCTCTCTCTGACCTTCTCCTTCCCTCTTCTAACCTGCTTGTTTTTCTCCCCAAGGCAGGCCTTAGAAACTAAAAATATACTCTGCTCTTTCCCTGACTTTGGCCATAAAGAAATTCTCTGACCTACTTTGTCTGACTTGTAGGTTATAAGACCCCTGTTTCAAAAGAGGTCCTTCCCCTTACTCCAGGGTGAAGGAATGCTGCACAGAGAGGCCAATTAGAATCTGAAGAGACAGGCCTTGCTGGGTCTCCCCACTCAGTCTATTAGTATTAGATCATAACCTTTTTGTCTAGTCACATTTATACATGGTTATTAATCAGGGCTATCCAGTGAAGTCTCCATAAATGGCTCATGAGGACAGGGTACATAGAGCTGCTGGGTAGCTGAAAATGTGGCTTACAGGAAGGTGAGTAAGAACTCATCCACATACAGAGGGCAGTGCACCCCAACTCCACAGGGACAGAAACTCCTGTGCTCAGGACCCTTCCAGATCTCTCATTACATACCTCTTCATCTTGTTTATTTGTATCCTTTATAATAAACTGGTAAATGTAAGTGCTTCCCTGAGTTCTGTGAGACACTCTAGCAAATTAATCGAACCCAAAGAGGGAGTTATGGGGACCCCAACTTGAAGCTGATCAGTCAGATGTTCCAGAGGCCTGGACTTGAGACTGTCATCTGACAGGGGGGCAGTCTTGGGGACTGAGCCCTCAATCTGTGGGATCTGATGCCATCTCCAAGGAGACAGTGTTGAAAGTGAGATAGGAGACACCCAATTAGTGTTGGCTACAGAAGTGATTGCTTGCTTGCTGGTGGGGAGAAATTCCCACACATTTGGTCACAGAAATTCTTCTGTGTTGATTGCTGTGTTGAGAAAATAGAAAAAAA
>NW_012136969.1:2714422-2724933 GCF_000956105.1 Propithecus coquereli | reverse complement strand
ATAAACAAAGTCAGTTCTTTGGAAAGGTTAATTAATTTATGTCTAGCAAGACTGATTAAGAAAAAAGAAAAAAATGCAAATTACTATTATCAGGTATATTATTATAGTTTGTGCTGCTAGAACAAATTACGATAAACTTTGGGGCTTAAAACAACACAGTTTTATTATCTTACAGTTCTGTAGGTCAGAAATCTAACACGAGTCTCACTGGATTTAAAATCCAAATGTTGGCAGAGTTGCATTCCTTTTGGAGGCTCTAGGGGAGTATGATATTATGATATAATAAGAAGTATATATTTTGGTCTTTGTCCCTGGCTCCTAGCCAGAGCTCCAGAAACGCTTGTAACTTCCTAAGTGATAAGAGCGATAGGAGCATCTTTCGTTGTAATATTTGAGTTTTGTTCCTGGCTCCTGAAACAACTCCAGAGTGAAGAAGGTAAAAGGAGCATCTTATATTATTCATAACAATTCCTTTTCAACCACAACTGAGTTTATGTTAATGAGGTGATTTTTGGAAAGCTCCTAAGGATAGGGAGCTAGTTGCCAGGGGAACCAACGATGTAATTAGAGGGTTGGAACTTTCAGTCTCATCTCTACCTCTGGGGAGAAGTGAGGGGTTAAAGGTTGAGCTGATCACCAATGGCTACTGATTTAATCAACCGTGTCTATGTAATGAAGCCTCCATAAAATTTCTAACTGAAGGGGTGTGGAGAGCTTCTAGGTTGGTGAACAAGTACACATCCATGTGCTTGGAGGGTGGCATACTCCAAACTCCACAGGGACAGAAGCTCCTGTGCTCAGGACCATTCTGGACCTCATCCTATGAATCTCTTCATCTGGTTGTCCATTTGTATCCTTTAAAGTATCCTCTGTAATAAATTGGCAATAGTAAGCACACATTCCTTGGTCTCCATGAGCTGTTCTAGCGCACGATCTAACCTGAGGAGGGGGTCATGGGAACATCTGATTTGTAACAAAGTTGGAGAGAAGTTGTGTGTAACTTAGAGATCCACTACTTGAGATTAATGCCTGAAGTGGGGGGCAGTCTTGTGGAACTGAGCCCTTAACATGTCAGGGCTGCATTAAGTCTGGGCAGTTGGTGTCAAAACTGAGTTAAATTGTAGGACACACTGTCAGTGTCTGTGGAGAATTAAAGAATTGATTGGTGTGGAAAAACCCCTATACATCTGGTATCAGAAGTCTTCTGTGGGAGTACAGAGAAAGAGGCTGGGGTTTTGTTTTTTGTTTTTCCCTTTTAGGGAGAAATTCTTTCCTTGCCCTTTCCAGCTTTTGGAGGCTGCTTGGCATGTGGCCCCCTTCCAGCCACCAATCTTACTTATTTTACTTATCATTTTGACTTCAATTTCTGTCATCACATCCCCTTTACTGACTCTCCTGTCTTCCTCTTCCCCTTGTAAGGACCCTTTTGACTACATTGGCCCCACCTGAATAATCCAGGGTAATCTCCCCACAACAAGAATCTTAATCACATCTGCCAAGTCCCTTCTACCATGTAAGTCACATATTCACAGGTTCTAAGGATTAAGACATGGACATCTTTGGGGGCAATATTCTGCCTACCATACCAGGAATGAGAAACAGAATATCACTACAGACCCTACGAACATTAGAAGGATAATAGGGGAAAACAGAGAACAACTTTATGCCAATAAATCTATATAACAACTTAGATCAAATGGACAAATAATTGAAAAAGACAAGATACTAAAATGGATGTAAGAAGAAAATCTGAAATAGCCCAAATCTATAAAAGAAATTACATTTGTTACCAAAAAACCTTCCTGCCAAAATAGGGAAACAAAAACAAAAACCCAGCAGGATTAGGTAGTTTCACAGGTGAATTCTATCAAAAATTTAAGGAAGAAATAATACCAATCTTACTGACCTTACTCAACGTTCTCAATAACAGAGGAGGATGAAACAGTTTCAAGATTATTTTATGAGGTCTGCATAATTCTGATACCAAAACCTGACAAAGACTCTACAAGAAAACTAAACTATAGATCAATATTCCTTTTAACATTGTTGAGAAAATCCTTACTATTTTAGGAGATTAAATTGAGTGATATATAAAAAGCGTAATATGTCATGACTAAGTAGGACTTAATCCTAGGAATGCAAGGTTGGTTTCTTATTTAAAAGTCAGGCCAGATGCAGTGCTTCACATCTCTAATCCCGGCACTTTGGGAGACTGACATGGGAGGATTGCTCGAGGCCAGGAGTTTCAGACCAGCCTGGGCAACATAGTGAGACCCTGTCTCTACAAAAATTAAAAAAAATTAGCCAGGCATGGTGACGCACATCTGTGGTCCTAGCTACTTGGGAGCCTGAGGTAGGAGGATTGTTAGTCCACGTGTTCAAGGTTGCAGTGAGCTGTGATCTTGCCACTATACTCCAGCCTGGGCAACAGAGTGAGATCCTGTCTCAAAAAAAAAAAAAAAATCAATTGATGTGCTAGGCACTGTGGCACATGGCTATAGTCCTAGCTATGGGAGGCTATGGCGGGAAGATTGCGTGAGCCCAAAAGTTTGAGCCCAGCCTGGGAAACACAGCAAAACCCTATCTCTAAAAAAAAATTATATTTAAGAAATCAATAGATGTAATGAGCAAAATTAATTAAAGAAGAACAACCATATGATCATCTCAATAGATGTAGAAAAGGCATTTGATAATATTCAACACCTATTTTTGGTATAAATTCTCAGCAAACTAGAATCAAAGAGTTTCCTCAATCAATACACCAGTTATCAGTTTTTTGGATCTCAAGTCCAAATCAACTCTTCTTTACCCTGTTTTGTAATACTGGAGCTAGACCCTGTAAACATTTCTTCTTTGCCAGTTGCCACAAAATTTGGCTTTATCAGTAGAGGGTGCAGCAGGAACACTGCAAGTAATAGCAATGAAAGGGCTCCTTTCCTGGTTCCAGTGTGCTCCTCTTCTTGATCCTATGATGCAGATGTTAGGGTCTACAGGAGACCCAGTGGATCTCATGCTCCAGGAAGTTTCACCACTACCCTGGTAGGCAGCTTTCTGCTCACCAGCCCCAGCTCTCCAGTTCTGGCCCTTGGAATCCCAGTGAACTTCTCCACCATCCAGGGCCACAACCACATTCATTCCAACAAGGTCTGAATCTCAGCTTTGCAGAGAGGGAGGTCCTCTTCCAAACTTGTTCTTCCCTTGGTTGTTCTCCCTAAGCCTCTCTAAGCTTGCCCCTACATTTGCTATTCTTGTATTCTTTAGATCAAGGATATCTTTTAAAAACTGACAGTTAACTTCATATTTAGTGGTGAAATACAAATGCTTTCTCCCTAAGACTAGAAATAAAGCAAGGACATCTAATCTAACCATTTCTATTTAAGTTTATAATGGAGGTCTTAGCCAGTGAAATAATCCAGAAAAGAAAGAAAGAAAAAAGGAAGAAAAGAAGGGAGGAGGAGGAGGGCATAAATATTTGGGGAAAAAAAAACCCTCATTTTTATTTGCAGATGATTATTTACTTAGAAGCCTGAGGAATCTACAAAACAAAAAACTAATAAGAAAATTTAGCAAGGTTACAGGAAACAAGGTCAATGCAAAAAAAGTCACAGAAGACATACAAATGACAAGCACATGAAAAGATTCTCAAGATCATTAGTCATTTGAGAAATGCAAATTAATACCACTACACACGTAAAAGGAATAAATGGCTTAGTTTAGAAAGGCTAAAATTAAAAAAGACTGACTATACAAAGTGCTGTCATACAAAGTGAGAATACGGAGGAACTGAAACTCTCACTCACTGTTGGTGGGAAAGTAAAATAGTATAACCACTTGGAAAACTGGCAATTTCTTAAAAGTTAAACATATACCTGCTATATGACCTAGCCATTCCATTTCCAAATATTTGCCCAAGAGAAATAAAGCATACTTTTGCACATGCATGTTCATACCATTTTCATTTGTAATAGCCCCCAACTGAAACAACCCAAATGTTCGACAATAGGCAAATGGACAATTTGACCATACAAGTGGACAATTGTATATCTATACAATGGAATACAACTCAGCAATGAAAATCAATAAATTATTGATACATGCAATAATTGGATAAATTTCAAAATAATTATACTGAGTGCAAGAAGCCAGACAAAAAAGAATAGACTTGTATGATTTCATTTATATAAAATTCTAGAAAATGCAAACCAATTAGTAGTGATGGAAAGCAAATTAGTGGTTGCTTGGGGAGGGAAGGTAGAGGCAGAGAGTGGCTGGAGGAAAGGATAACAATGGTCATGAGGAAACTTTTGGAGATGACGGTTATCCTTGTTATTTTTATTATAGTGATGGTTTCATGGGTGTGAAAATATGTTAAAATTTATCAAATTATACAACTTAGATATACGCTATTTCTTATATATCAATTATAACTCAAGAAACTATTAAAAATAATGTAAAGAAGGAAGAGTGGAGATGGTGGCACAACACTGTAAATGTGCTTAATGCCAGTGAATAGTATACTCAAAAATGGTTAAAATGGTGAATTTTATCTTATGTATATTTTAGCACAATTTAAAAAAAGGATCATTGCCAGAGAGAGTTTAAAAAATCAAAATGCATTGCTATCATAGGTAATCTAATCAGAAATCTTTTTTAAAACTGTGTTTGGTGTCTCATTGTAGTAGCATCTAAAAAATAATATAGGAAAAACGGACAAAGGACTTGAATGATAAATTCACAAAAGAAAATACACAAATGACTGTTAAACATATGAAAAGTACTCACCTTAGTCATTAGGTAAATGCAAATTAAAACAAAAATGAGATATATACTAGAAATACTAAAAACCAAATGTTGCTGAAGATATATGGCACTTGGAACTCTCATATACTGTATTGTTGGTCAGAGAGTAAAGTGGTACCAACACTTTCTGGAACCATTAGGCAGTATGTACTAAAACAAACCACATGCCTATGCTATTAAAGAACACTTCCACTTTTAGATATTTATATAAGAGAGATGATCACATATGTCCACTAAAAGACTTGTACAAGAATGTTAACTTATTCAATTTATGCATAAGATTCATTCATAATAGTCCCAAACTGTAACCAACCCAAATGGCCATCAAGTGAATGTATAAACAAATTATGATATATTCATGCAATAGAATACTATTCAGCAATGGAGAAAGGATAAACTATTGATACATGCAAAAATATGGATGAATTTCAAAAATATACATTGAGCAAAAGAACCTGGACACAAAAGAATACATGATGCATATTTCCATTTATAGAAAGTTTAAGAACAGACAAAAATAATACTTTGTTTTAGAAATCAGAATGGTGGTTAACCATGGAGGTGGGGACTGGCTGGAAGGGAGCAAAAGGGAACTTTCTGATGTTACTGAAATGTTTTATATCTTGATTGTGGTGGTGGTGACATGGGTGTATACATTTATTAAAATACATTTAATTGTACACTGTTCTGGAAATTCCAATATATAAATTTTAACTCAATAAAAATGAACAAAACTTGGTGCAACTAATATAAAGTTGACAATATAAAGTTTACTTTTTGCAATGTAAGTTCATTAATACAAAAGTAAATCTATTATCAACATTATTTCATAAAAAAGTTTGAGCCCTCCAAAAAGGAATAAAGGACTGTTCTTCCTTTGGAAGGACAGCTCGCAGCTTTTCACCAACTTCTATTTATATCCTTCTTGCCTGTCCTGAGGAGAATTATCAATGATTAACAATCAATAAATCTATGGCATACATTACACAGAGTTACCCAGGTGAGAAACAGCTCCATTGCAAATGATTACAAATCAATTGTAATTTGGACTCTCTACTCCTATCACTTTCAATTTATGGCAAATGTTTAAAATCACTGTTTTTTCTGCCCATGATGTCTTTAATAATTATTGCATCTCTCTTCCAATGACCTCTTAAATAGGCCTCTTGTTGAATCTCTGTTGGAGATACTCTGGGAGATCTCTTTGAGTGTACCCTAAACTTCTTCCAAATGCATTTTTGTATACCATGTAGCCTATATTTTAAGTCATATTATTCTAACATCCCCTTCAACTGTACTAAAAATCCACCCTGCTATTTTCAAGAGATGCAGTCATAGGAAGACAGAATTACATACAGACTACACACACAGACATACACATACCCACATACCCACATGTTAAATACCACAATGATTTTCTTTTTCTCATTTCTCTACAAAATGGTGAAAACTTTTGTCATCAACAGGAAGAAGGTGATCTGTGGATTAGCAGTTAGGACCTAACCTAATGCTCTTTAGTGGGGGTAAAACAGTGCTCTGGTGATCTGCATGGTTCTCTCAGCAACATATAATCTCTATGTTATATGCAAAATTCTCCTACACAGCTACATCTAGTAACCTTGGTTTAGCCCTGCCAGAACCATTCCCAACACCAACATTTTAAACATAATAGAATTACATGGGAAGCTTTAAAAAAGAATTAGTGTCTGGTTCCTACATCAGACCAATTAAATTAGAATCTTGGAAAGTGGAAGCTGGTGAGTTTTAAGAATTCCTTTAAAAATTTTTCTATCGAATTTTTTTAAAAGCCACGCTTCTTTGTATTATAATTTTAGTATTTTCCCCAAGGGTTATAGCTTATATCCTTAACTTTAAAAAGTCTATTTAGAGTTAATATTGTATCACTTTACAAAAAATCTAAGAGCCTTGCTATTGTATAGTTGCACTTACTCCCACTCCATACTTCATGCTATGGTTATCATATGTATCATATCTACATATACTATATATCCCACATTACAATTTTATAGTTTTTGCTTTAAATAGTTATCTCTTTAAAATACGAATTTTAAAGGAGTTAAGGGAAAAATAATTATTTATCTTTACCCATATATTTACCTTTTCTGGTGCTTTTCATTCCTTCCTCAAGATCCAAGTTTCTATTATCTATAATAGTATCATTTCCTTTATGTCTGAAGAACTTTCTTTAGTATTTCTTGTACTATAGATTTGTTGTCCTTATTTCACTTTTATTCTGGAAAGATAGTTTTATTAGATATAGAATTCTAGGTTGATAGTTTTTTTCTTTCAGCATTTTAGAGGTATTATTCTACTATCTGCTTATGACTATTGTTTCTGAGAAGCATGCTGTCACTTGCACGCATGGTTTACTATGTTGGATCATGTTTTTTTCTATGGATGTTTTTAAGATTTTTCTCCTCGTCTTTGGTTTTCAGCAGTTTGGTTATGCTATTTCTAGATTGGGTTTTCTCTGTATTTATCTTACGGGGTTCACTAAGCTTCTTGAATCTTTATGTCTTTCACCAAGTTTGGGCAATTTTGGGCCATCATTTTCTCAATTATTTTTCTGCCTCATTCCCTCTCTCCTATCCTTCTGGGAATCTAATTATAAGTAGTTAGATCTTTCAATATTGTCCCCCAAATCACTATGAGTCTCTTTTTTTCACTATATTCCCCTCTTTTTTTAGATTGGGTAAGTTCTATTGATCTATCTTCAAATTCACTGACTGTTTTGTCATCTCTAATCTACTGATAAGCCTTCTAGTGAAATTTTTATTTAAATATTGTATTTTTCAGTTCTAGAATTTCCATTTAGTTCTTTTTTATAGTTTCTACTTTTCTGTAAGACACCCCATTTATTCATTATGAACATATTTTTCTTTGCATCCTTGAGCACAGTTAAAATAGCTGCTTTAAATTCCCTGTCTGCTAATTAAACATCTGGAAAAACAAAAATGATTGTTTTCAATATTTATCTTTTCTCTTGAGTATGGACCACAGTTTCCTGTTTGTCCTCATGTCTAGTAATTTTTGAGACTATCTTTGATGCTGAAAATGATACATTGCATAGATTCCATATTCTGTTATGTTATGCTGAAGAGTATTCATTTTTTGTCTTAGCAGGAGGATAACTTGGTTGAATTGAAACTTCAACTTTTTTTCTTTTGCATAGGCAGGCAGCAGCTAAATCTCTGATGATTTATGTTAGCCTTAGCTTGGCTGCCTAGAGTTTGCTCCATGTATGTTTAGGTTAGGGGTTAGTCAGGAATCTTGGCATTTATATGTAGAGTTTGGGCCTTCCCTTCTGTGGGTTTCTCTGTTCTAGAACATCTCTCCTGACTTTCAGCCATTCCCCCAAATGTTGTCCTTTGATTCCTCAACAAGTAAGAGTGTAGATTTCTATTCAATTTTCATACTCTTTGAAGAATTGAGTAGGCCTTGCCATAAAAGTGGAAACTCTCTCAATGCTGTTCTCTTCTTCCCTTCATCTAAGGAGTTGATTCCTCTATAATTTCTGTCTGCTTGGTCACCCTTCAGTTCCTCCAGATAGTTATTTTTATATTTTGTGCAGAGTTTAAAAATGTTATCGACTGGAAGGTTGATTCAATATGAGCTATTACACCATTTCAAAAGTCATTGCTATATTATAAAGCTCTCTAGATGGTTGAGGACCACTGTATTAATCCTGATGACATGAGAAGTATTTAGGTAGTCTCAACCATCTTCATCCTTCTAAATTAATCTAAGATAATGGTAGCCATGGACTGACCACTGAGAAAGTATATTTTACCTTGAGTCAACCATACAACTATTATAACCTGGGACCTGGGATCCTAGTGATTATCACTGGGCTCTCATATTTTCTCCCAAGCAGCCAATTCATTCCCTTGAACTAATAATTTGACCCACTGAATGGAAGAGCCACTAAATCTTAAGCTCCACTCTGGCTGGTGTTTGTAGACCTGCTACTATTGGACAGAATTGCAAGTTGCCCACTTACCTACCTGCAGTAGACTCAGAAGTATCACTTATTTTTTTTTAATATTATGCTGACAGTAGCTGTTCTTGATTACAGATGAACTATAATCTTTATGAAAGTCACTATCCCTCTTCTGCTGAACCCCTATAACCAACTTCTCTTAGAAACTTTCTTTCCATGCAGGTGGGACCAGTACCAAGCTCCTGTTCTTTCTCACTTCGAGTCAAATGCTATATCTTATTAATAAATTCCAAAGTTAGGACAATATAAGGTTTTAGAGAATGAGTGGTGTTTTTTAACATCTCTGCAAAACTGAAAACTGGAGAACAAAATGATTCAAGGATGTTACATATTAAACTGGATCCAGAACTAATTTGGATAACACAAAAATTCATTGTTTTATTACTTGAAGATATTTATTTAGATCTATTTGGTGCAAGGCATTGTAGGGGGATACAAAGATAAATTTGATGGGACTCTGTACTCTAGAAGCTCAAGGAATAAGAGATTTGTTCACGAATAATTACAATATAGGATAAAAAGGGCTAAGATTCATAAGTAAGGGTCCAATAGTATTCTCAGAACTGTTACCTGAGAGTCTTGGTTGACACTTCTTAATTTTAACTTCAAAGTGACTAATTCAATCAGCTTGCACGCACTTTTTTACATACTCAAGGGCCTTATCATTTTATGATCTTAAGTCAAAGCCAAGGCTCTTTAGACTATGTATCCTTTAACAAAATCAAAAGTTGTACAAAGACTTTTCAAATCTATTAATGTATTTAACCCCTGTAAGAACCTAAGTATTGTCACAAATCAAGAAAATGGGAAACGGAAGCCCAGAGTCTTTAAACTTAAAACCTGCCTAAAATCACTCAGAAAGCAGCAGAGCATGAGTCATGAATCAAGGTCTTCTGATTTCCAATAGTCCAATTCTTTTTCCCTGTTATAGTATCCCTATGTATATACATTAGGGAAAAGAAAGATGCATGGAGAGGGTTATAAGGAAGTTGAAATGTACCAATGAAGTCAAAAAGTATGAGGACTTAGGAATGGTATTTGAATTTGGTAATCAGAAGGGCAGTGGTGAGTTAGCTGTAAATTCCTTTCCTTCAGCCTAATATAATCAATTTTAAAGTTTTAAATCTAACTCTTGAATACATTTTCAAATCCATTCATTGTTCTCCATGTAGGACCTTTCATGGTCTGATCCCACTTTACTAGTCCAATATCATCTCCCCATATTTTCTACCCTTACATTCAAGGATCCATACATATTAAACCACAGTCAAGTGTGGCTTAATGATGGGGTTATGTTGTGAAAAACATGTCAGGAGATTTTGTTGTTGTATCAACATCACAGATTGTGCTTACACAAACCTAAATGGTATAGTCTACTACATACCTAGGCTATACCATATTGTTCCTAGGCTACAAACCTGTACAGCATATTACTGTACTGAATACTGTAGATAAACATAACACAATGGTAAGTACTTGTGTATTTAAACATAGAAAAGGTACAGTAAAAATACAATATAAAAGATAAAAAATGGTACTCTCTACAGGACCCTCATCATGAATGGAACTTGTAGGACTGGAAGTTACTGTGGGTGAGTCAGAGTCACTAGAGAGTAGACATTACTGTACACAACTGTAGATTTTATAAACACTGTATACTTAGGCTACACTAAATTTATAAAAAATACTT
>NW_012136969.1:2703007-2713987 GCF_000956105.1 Propithecus coquereli | reverse complement strand
ACTCTAAAATAATGATAAAAAGTATAGTATGGTAAATACATAAACCAGTAACATAGTTATTTATTATCATTTTCAAGTATTATGACTAAACATAATTAATTGTGTGGCCTATACTTTTATATAACTGGCAGTGCAGCAGGTTTGTTTACATCAGCATAACACAATCATGTGAGTAATGTGCTGTGTCACACGAGGTCACCAGGCAATAAGAATTTTTCAGCTCCATTATAATCTTATGGGATCACCTTTCATATACATGGTCCATCATTGACCAAAATATTGTCACGCGGTACATGACTATATATATTCTTTCTCTCCTTGAGAACACTCCAAGGTATTCTTGGGATGGCTTTCTTACCTCTTTTCTCCTCTCCAATTAGCATAGATGCTATCTATTGAAGGAAGCCATTCCTGACCACAACACCCCGGGATGGCTTAGGTACTTCTCCTACATTTTCCCATGATATCCCTAGGCTTATTTCTTTTCTAGTATTTAACACAGGAATATCTTATTTTATTATCTATGTATCTTATTTGCTGTCCCCATTAAACTATTAATATGAACTCCCTGAGAGTCAGATAGTCCCTGTCACGGTTGTATTTCCATAACTTAGCACAGTGGCTTATGGAAAAATATTTGTGTAGTGAATAATAAGGATTATGAGAAGTTAAAAAGCAACAAGATATTCTAATCTGATCTTAAGAGCAAAGATTTTGGTTGTAAGTCATAGACAGCATATTTTGACCAAAAACTCTAATGCAAATCTAGCTATTTAAACTTCGAACTTCTTTTGCAAGAATATTAAATTTACCATCTCCTGTGAATAATTCTGCTTAAGTATAAATGTACTCCACTAGCTACAAAGAAAATAAAATACCTACGAATATACTTAACCAAGGAGGTGAAAGATTTCTACAAAGAGAGCTACAAAACACTGATGAAAGAAATCATAGATGACACAAATGGAAAAACATCCCTTGCTCATGGATTGGCAAAATCAACATTGTTAAAATATCAGTATTGCCTGAAGTGATTTACAGATTCCCTACCAAAATACCAACATTATATTTCACAGATCTAGAAAAAATAATCCTAAACTTCATTTGGAACCAAAAAAGAGCCCAAATAGCCCAAGCAATCCTAAGCAAAAAGAACAAATCTGGAGGCATCACATTACCTAACTTCAAATTATACTATAAGGCTATAGTAACCAAAACAGCATGGTACTGGTACAAAAGTAGAGACATAGACCAATGGAACAGAATAGAGACCCCAGAAATAAAACCATATAGCTACAACCAATTGATCTTCGACAAGGCAGACAACAACATATACTGGGGAAAGGAAACCTTAATTAATAAATAGTGTAGGAAAAATTGGATAGCCACATGAAGAGAAATGAAACAGGACTCCTATCTCTCACCACACACAAAAATTAATTCAAAACGGATAAAAGACTTAAATGTAAGTCATGAAACCATAAAAATTCTAGGAGAAAATGTAGGAAAAATCTCTTCTAGACATCAGCCTAGGCAAAGAATGTATGACTAATACTCCAAAGGCAAATTCAGCAATTACAAAATAAATAAATGGAACTTAATTAAATTAAAAAGCCACTGCACAGCAAAGGAAATAATCGACAGAGTGAACAGACAACCTACAGAATGGGAGAAAATATTCGCAAACTATACACATCTGACAAAGGACTAATATACAGAATCTACAAAGAACTCAAACAAATAACTTTATTTTTTATAAGTAAACAAAAACAAAAAAACCCAAACGACCCCTTCAAAAAGTGGCCAAAAGACATGAACAGAAGTTTTTCCAAAAAAGACAGACAAATGGCCAAAAAACATATGAAAAAATGCTCACCATCACTAATCACCAGGGAAATGCAAATTAAAACTAGAATGAGATAGCACCTTGCTATTATTTAAAATCTAAAAAACAGTAGATGCTGGCGTGGATGCAAAGAGAAAGGAATGCTTATACACTGTTGGTGGGACTGCAAATTAGTACAACCTCTATGGAAAACAGTATGGAGATTCCTCAAAGACTAAAAGTAGACCTACCATTTGATCCAACAATCCAATTGCTGGGTATCTACCCAAAGGAAAAGAAGTCATTTTATGAAAAGAAAGGAAAGAAAGAAAGAAAGAAAACACCTGCACTTGAATGTTTATCACGGCATAATTCACGATTGCAAAGATGTGGAATCAACCTAAGTGCCCATGAATGCACGAGTGGATAAAGAAAATGTGGTATAGATAACATGAAGTACTACTCAGCCATAAAAAGGAATGAAATAATGTCTTCTGTAGCAACTTGGATGGAACTGGAGACCATTATCCTAAGTGAAGTATTTCAGGAACGGAAAACCAAACATCACATGTTCTCACTAATAGGTGGGAGCTAAATGATGGGTACACAATGTGCACAAAATAATACAGAGGACATTGGAAATCAATAAGGGGGAGGGAGGGATGAGTGATAAAAACTTACCTATTGGGTACAATAAACATTATTTTGGTAAAAGGCACACCAAAAACCTTGACTTGAGCATTATACAAGGTATCCATGTAACAAAAACATTTGTACTCTCTTAATATTTTGAAATTAAAAAAAGTATAAATGTACTCACAATTTATACTTCCATAGATATAGATCTGGAAGCACTACATGAAATCCAAGAGAAGATTTCTGCAATCTCAGATAGTTGTTTTGAAATCTTAAATTTTTCCAACTTTTATCAAGCAAAACAAGTATTTTAGATAACCACAAAACTAAAATGCTTAGTCAGCAATATCGAGAATTTTGCTAATCTTCATTGTGGATTATACAAATTGAATAAAGTCATAGATTTTTCAAGCCAGCACTAACATAGCCATAACTTAATGAAATATTTGTGATGGTAATGAACTTCAGGGCTTGAAGGGCCCAACAAGATTACTAGGTTTATCTATCCAGTGTCTACTTTGTATTTTCATTCAGTTCTTTTAGAGTACTTTTGGCAGTCATTTCGAATTGGTTGGCTGGGCTTTGAATGACTATTGAAAAGAGACCATGGGGTTATAGAGATGGGCTGAATGTATAATCCATAACTTAGGGATGCCTATTCACACATGCTTGGCATTACTGTCAACTCACCTTTATTCAAAGATTTCATAAAAATATATGGTATAGTTGATGCTTACAAATGCTCTTAGTACCTAGTACATTGTAAAAACATTTTTTAAAAATTACACATGCTTTTGGATGACAGCAATGCACTGAATTTAATTTGTAGATGAAGAATGTATGTATAAAGAAAATCATAAATTTTGTTTATAACATTGTGTCTAACATTTATTACTATTAAATTTGTTCCATTTCTATGAAATTTAATGGAATTTAAAGTCATTTACTTGGCCTTGCAGAGGTGGTATTTAGAGCTCTGTAGATTAGAGAACAAGATAACTCATTTTTCCTGAATACTTTCTCCATTCATATTCCAAATGATAGGATTATAGCATAAATACATAGGAGTATAGCATAAGTACGTAGGGACGTAGAAGAGATTTTGAGATTGAATTGTATATGAGACCACTGGTAGCACTGAAATGAAATCCTGTCATTTGCTCTAGTTTGCTAAGGAAGAAAAAATTGGGGATTCCTTTGAGGAAGCAATTTAGCTAATGCATAATTCTTCATTCTTTGGGTTAGTTCACACAGGAATAAATGAAAGATTTTGTTTTATAAGAAACCACATTTCTAAATGAGTATAGGAAAAAATAACTGTCATCCACACTTTATTATTAACTCATCTATCCTTTTAATTTAATGTCTCACTTATTTTTTCTAATAATAGTGTTTAAAATGCTTGTCACTTGTTAATTCTGCCAACAAGATGACACTTTATGTAATTTCTCTCATAAAGTTTCATTTTTATCTGCATTCAAGTGGTTTATCTTCTAGCACATGGAAGACAAAAAGAACCAACCTGGATTTGTCTAGCGTGTGCGTGTGCGCGTGTGTGTATGTGTATGTGCATATGTGTTGCACATCCAGCCTTAAAAATATCATTTAAAGTTCCATGGATTTATTATCTAAAAGGATATCTAATTAAGTAAAAAAGGGAGCATGTGTTAGCTGAGTCAACTTCAGGATCTATTCCTTTGTATAAAGGGCTTTCACATGCCTTTCTCCTCAATTCTGAAGGCACATGGTTCCTTATTCCCTTCACCATGAATAAGGCCGACATTTGACAGCTTCACAAGGCTGACAGGGTTACCCAACAGCCCACCCTCCCTATTCTCAATCCAATTAGACCTCTAATCCTCCAGATGAAAGGCCCAACTGCTCACGTTCCTCATGACAACGACAGCTATTGATTATTTGTCACTGCAGCTAACACCTTCCCTGTCGAGGCTGCTCTGACAGAAGCAAACCTACCAAATTAGACAGCACTTTATCTGCCCTGGAGGCCAAATGGCACAACAAGTAAAGGCTAATAAATGGTATAAAAATGAACAAATCATAACATTATGACAGGCTGATCGTTGCCAGCAGCCTCCCAGCTCAAGCTTGATGTTCTGTTAGACTTGCTCCTTCTCTTTCCCCTCTGCTCGAGCTCCAACTTTGACTGAATTAAAGGCCAGAACAATTAAGGCATTTGACCAGCAAAGATAAGCCAATTGAAGTATCACCAAGGGACATAAATGTCAATAACTGACTGCCATTTGTCAATACAAACATTCTGGAGATGCAAATGCTCAGGCCTCTGCTCTCCACTAGGCTGCACTGACTCCCTTTGCAGTGAGAGTCAGCTCAAATGGACGGTCTGTGGCTATTTAACCAGAAGAAGAAAAAAAAGGAAAGAAAATAAAAAGGAGTATATAGTCCCAAGAGAGGAAGTATTCTATGAAGAACAAGCAGGAGTCACTGGGGTGGGGATGAAGAACTGTATGAGAAAAACAGAGATAGCAGAGCAGGGCTGACGGGTATTTGTATACACAAGGAGTGCAGTGCGCACCACCCGAAGGATGGACATATTTGAAACACGGACTTGAGGGGGGACCAAGGGCAACATACGTAACCTAAGCATCTGTACCCCCATAATATGCTGAAATAAAAGAAAAAGAAAAAAAAATATTCTAACATTAGACAACTGGAATGTCATCCTATGTTTTTAGTTGAGAATATACGCATAATGTAAGAAATTATGCATATAATATAATGGAGCACTTCAGAGAATTAATAAAACTATAACTTTAGAAGTATACTCATTCATTCAACAAACATTTCTGAGTACCAAACATGTACTTGTTCTAGATAATGGGGATAATGGGGATACAGTAGTAAATAAAAACGATCCCCAAAAATCCTAACTTCAGGGAGTTTATATTCTAGCGGGGTAAAAGACAATAAGCAAGAGAAATAAGTAAAATATATAGTATTTTAGGTAGTGTTAAATGCTAAGGAAAAAACCTAAAGCAGAGCAGGGGGAATAAAATGTGTGAGGTGAGGAGGGTATTAGATAGGATAGCCAGGGAAGGGTTCACTCAGACAGTGACTTTTGAGTATAGAACTGATGAAAGTGAAGAAGTTCAACATGTAGATTTCTGTTGGAATAGTATTCCTAGCAGAGGGAAGAGTAAATGCAAAAACCTTGTGGCAAGAGCATTCCTTGCTTGTTAGAGGAACAGCACTGATACCAGAGTGGTTTATGCAGAGGAAATAAGGGGAATATTAGAAATAAGGTCATAGAATCCAGAATATACAATAAAAGGCTTTATAGGCTTTTACTCTGAGATGGAAAATCCTTAGGGGGTCTGCAGCAGAGGAGCGACATGATTTGACACAGGTTTTAAAGGATCATTCTAGTTGATATGTTGGGCATAGACCACAGGGGGCAAGAGCAGAAACCAGGAGACCAGTTAGTTTGGAGGCTACTACAATAATCCAATCCATCATGATGGTGGGTAAGACCAAAGTAGTGGTAAAAGGGGTATTGAGAAAAGTGGCTGAATTCTGGATAAATCTAGAATGTAAAGCTAATAAGATTTGTTAATGGACACCAGTATCACACAGGCGAGCAGGACTCTGTATATAAATAGGTGCTCAATACATGTTAGTTGAACTGAATTTTCAACCTGGTAGTTATATTAAAAATGCTATGTCTTGCATCAGGGGAGCTGTGGCTTGACATGAATTTTCTAAAGACAACTTTAAGCAAAGGCTTTGGAGTCAGACAGATCTATGTTTGAATCCTGACTGTGCCACTTAATGATAAATTATTCAACCTTTTGAGTCTCAGGTTTTTCATCTATACAATGTGATAGTCTATCATTCTCAGCTGAGTGAGAAAAAGGAGTAGCAATGTAATATAGAAGAGGTTAAGTTAAATACCTTTTATTCCTGAATTAGGATAGGAAGTGATAAAATAAATCATATTTCTTCTTAAAAAAAAGTTTCCAGGCTCTGTCTGCTGTAAAGGCCTAGAAACAATCACCAACATAAATAACGGCACTGAGCACCCTAGCCCCTAGATCATGGCCTCCAAATACTTTTTCCTACTAAAAGAAAAGCCATTGGAGAAATGGCTGATGCCAGGTCTGGAGCAAAAAATATAGACATGAACCTGGAATATTTGGACATAGCAGATAGCAAGTAAGCTATCAAATATTTAGAATTATATCAAATGGATCCAGAAGCCAACCTGAATGACCTCCCATAGGCCAAAGATAGAGTAATTTGAATATCCATTAAGGATAATAAGGTCAATGGATTGATACAGCAAATATGTTAAAATGATACTAAAATATTCTAGGCATTGTTCATATTGGCACTTAAAAAGAAAAAAGAAAAAAATTAATTGGTTATCATGGAAGGACGCCAGGAAACCAACTCATTATTTTGAAAACTGGTAACTAAAGGGAAAGACTCATGCATTTATTCTTCCTTTTCTCTATGAACTGTACCACTGAGTAATCTAATAGTAGACAAGGGGAAGTTTCTCTTTAATGAATTATTCTAGCTAATAATTGTAGAAGGGATGGTAGAAGTAGAATGTTATCATTTTGCAATTCCTAAAGAACAATTGGCTCTAGGCATTGAGCATCACAAAATACAGACAATGAAACATTATGTCCTTCCTAAGAATAAATGTACCATAATAATGAAGTAGTTTTGCCAAAAATTTGAACCATAATCATCTCAAGCCTCTAGATCCAATAACTAATTTCCAGGGAATACAGAGGACTCAGGAACAGGTTAATTACACCTGGAGAAAGAATTAACATCCTACTGAGAAAATCATTCTAGACCAAGACATAAATTAGGGTAGAGTTAAGCCACAATTACAAAAAAAAAACCTGTAAGAAAAAAAAGAAAGAGGATGAATCTATAAGTTAAAAAAGACTTAAAAGATATATCAACTAATCATAATATAGAGCCCTTATTTCGCTCCTGATTCAAACACATGTAAATAAACAGAAACATTTGACATATATGAGATGATTGGTAATTTGAACATTGATAGGCTATTTTATGATATATGATATTAAATGATTCTTGTTAGATTTTTGAAAAGTATTTTAAAAGTATTTTTACAAAGTCAATTTCTTTTAGAAATGCATACTGATATAATGATATACCTATAATATCTGGGATTTGCTTCAACATGAGAAGGAGAGAAGTGAAGGTATAGATGAAATAAAATTAGCATGACCTGGTAATTCTTGAAGGAGGGTCATTATATTATACTACTTCTGAATGTTTGAAGTTCTCTCTAATAAAACATTTAAAAATATATGAGGTTTAATGAGCAAGAGTGAGACCCCGTTTCTACAAAAAATAGAAAAATTAGCCGGGCATGGTGGCACATGCCTGTAGTCCCAGCTACTCGGGAGGCTGAGGCAGGAGGATCGCTTGAGCCTAGGAGTTTGAGGTTGCTGTGAGCTAGGCTTGTGCCACTGCACGCCTGGGCAACAGAGGGGGCCCCTGCCTCAAAAAAAAAAAAAAAAAATTAGGTCATTAAATATGAAATGTCTGATTTTGAATCGAAGTGTAGTTTATTATATCTCAAACAAGAAGCAGTACAATTAATCAAGGTATGCGCCTAAACTATCAACACAGTTTTGCCATCTTAATGGTAGCTTGTTTATGCCAGCAGTAAAGAAGCCCGGAGAGCAAGTGGCAATGAAGTCGCAGCATTTTCTGCAGCTTGTTGAGAATTGAATATTTTCCCTTGCAAGAAGTGGTCCAAAGCCTGGAAGAAGTGGTAGTCAGCTGGTGCAAGATCTGGTGAATATGGTGGATGACAGAGAGTTTCCAAGTCCAGAGGCTGTAGTTTGAGCAGTGTTGTTTGTGCAACATGTGGTTGAGTGTTGACTTGCAAGAGGATTGGCCTGTCTCTACTAACCGATCTTGGCTGCTTAATTGCAAGCATCCTCATTATTTCATCCAGTTGGTTGCAGTAGACATCCGCTGTAATCAATTGACCAGGTTTCATGAAGCTGTAGCGGATTGTAACAGTGCGAGACCACCAAACAGACACCATTAGCTTTTTTGGATGAATATTTGGTTTTGGACTGAATATGCATCAATATCCAGCCATTGTGCCGAATGCTTTCGATAATCAAAAAGAATCAGTTTTTCATCACATGTAACAATACAGTGTAGAAATGGTTTGCCTTTATGTCGTGACAGCAAAGAAAGGCAAGCTTCAAGACGATTTCTCTTCTGACGCTCATTTAATTCATGAAGAACCCATCTATCCAGCTTCTTTACCTTGCCCATTTGTTTCAAATGGTCCAATATTGTTGGAATAGTAACATCAAATCTTGCTGCTAATTCACACATAGGTTGATATGGATTCACTTCCGCTACAGCTTCCAGCTCATCTTTTTCCAGCTTGGTGTCATGTTGTCCACGTGGCTCATTTTCAAGATTAAAATCACCAGAATGGAAGTTCTCGAGCCATTGACATACTGTGCATTCTTTAACCACATCTTTCCAAACACTTTATTGATATTTTGAGCATCTGTGGTGCATTGATTCCACGATAGAACTCATATTTGAAAATAACACGAATTTTTGACTTATCCCCACGCTTTCACAAAAATTGCTCTAAAAAAAATTTGAAAGATAATCACAAGCCAAAACACACGTTTGAAAGACTGAGGATGTACCATCACAATAAAAGTAAAAAAGAAGTGTCAAAGTGAAATGTCAGAGATATTAACTGTCACATTTAGTACTTAAGGAAACTGGACATTTCATACTTAATAACCTAATACTATGTATGAGGCTTAAAAAAATCCTTAGTGTTAAAGTCATTGACTTCTCCTTTCATATCCATAATCTGTCAGCAAATTCAAGATATATTTAAAATTGGTTTCAACATGGTGACTATGGTTAACAATAATGTATTGTATACTTGAAAATTGCTGAGTAGTTTGTAAGTGGTCTCACCACAAATAAATATGTGAGGTAATGTATATGTTAATTATCTTGATTTAGCCAATCCACAAAGTATATATATTTCAAAATAGCATGTTGTACATCATAAATATGTATAATTTTAATCAATTAAAATATATAATAACTATTCTCTTCCTCTATCTTTCCATACCATTTTGTTTGTATTTTTCTCTGGCACTTACTTATTCTGCCTTATACCTGAATTATTTGTAGATACAGCTCATATATACCATTAGGGTTTACTTTGTTTGCTTTTGTATTCCCCACAGTATTTAGTCCAGAGTGTGGACTAGATGATAATTATAATAGTTAATATTCATTAAGCACTATTTTGGTGCAAGGCACTGGGCCAAGTAAGCAGTTTAGAGGCATCAATTAATTTCATTCTTGTTGGAACGTGGTAATATAGCTATCACTATTATTCTCATTTTTCAGATGAGGAAACTAAGGATCAAAGAGATAATATATCATAGAGCTAGTAAATGAATGGGCAGGAACTTGAATGAATGTAGGTCTAATTCAAAGGACTATTCTCCACTCCTTATTCAATATACTTACAGAATTGAAATATAATATAAACTCTGCTATCATTGGAAGTTATAAGTGAAAATATAAGTATTTTTCCAGAGTATTAACACTTTTTGCATTACCAATCACAAATTAACATTTTAAGAACAGAATATGAAATGTATGGCATAGAAATAAACAAAAGGATTCCCTTGGATCCGCTAAAAATTATCCTATGAAGTCTTTGCCAAATATAAGAATATAATTTAAGATATATATGATAGAGCTACTAAAGAAAGAAAATGTGTCATTCTTTATAAATAGAAAACTTCCCAAATAAAAACAATGCAAATGGTAGAATAATAAAAACTAGAATGAAAAATCGGATATGGTATACCTTTACTTAGTGACAAATGTTGAGTGACATATACCATGCTGAGAAAGAGTAAGAAACAAGAAAATAAATGTTAAAAGGGGAGGTGGCATAATATGCTGAAATAAAAGAAAAAGAAAAAAAAAGAAACAAAGCTATAATTTCAAATAAAAATATTTCATTGGGTCTAGGAAAAACACACACAAAAAAAGGGGAGGTGGGACAAGTAAGCTTCATTTGAGTTAGAACATTTAAAAGGAGGCCATGAAAGTGTCAGAAATTATAGCTTTTTGATCATAGAAGATAATAAAAAATTATTTGGGAGAGGAAAGAAAACAGGATTTAGTTCCCTCTTTGAAGCCAAAGATCTGAAACTTAGTTAAATTTCAAACAAAACTGAAAATGTAAGAAACTGCAGGAATTGTCACCATTAAAGGGTGGCAGAAAATGTAGCTGAAAATAAAATTTAAGATTTAAAAAAGTCTGTGTTTAGACTTTTCTCCAACAGTAATAATGCATGTTTTTTGTGAAAATGTTTTACTATAACTTAAAAATACGAATTTTGTCATAATTCCACTATCAGAGATTTCTATTGCTAATAATATACTATTTAAATTTTTGCAATATATATGAT
>NW_012136969.1:2679516-2702452 GCF_000956105.1 Propithecus coquereli | reverse complement strand
TAATTGAGAATGTAATCTTGGTCTGTAACAACAGAGTTCTGGAGTATAGTAGCAGGTTCCCTTTTTAGTAGACACCTCCTGTCTGCTGTTGGAACACATCAATTGTATCTTCGTCCTCCATTTCCAACTGTGCAGGTGTGTCTGTTTCATTGATTGGCTGCCCATCAAATCGGAATCTCATCTGCCTCATTGACAAACCCTGTCATTCACAATAGGCTTTCATTAGTTTACTAAGTGGTGTATGCCTCTTAATCTTAAACTGCACCACAGAGCCATCCTGTCCCGCCACCTTCAAATTAATGTGATTGTTGTTCTCAGTCTTGACTCCTTCCTTAGGCTTTTAGTCGGCCACGGTGAGCGCCGGAGTCTCCTTAGCTGCCGCTTCACAAAAGAGGTACCAGGTCCGCACCGAACGAGCACACAAGCACCACCAGGAGCAGCAGAAGCAACTGTGTTTATTTTTAAAATTTTTATTTATAAAAATGGGATTCTACTATACATATTCTTCTACAACTTCAATCTTATCCAACTATTAATAACTTACAAATACAGCATTTGACTATATATCCTGTCTCTCAGGCAGGTGGTGGAGGAAGAGGTATAAACAAATTCAGCACAATTTTTATTAAGTTGTCATTTTTGTAAGGGGATGTGTGAAGCAACTCTGAAACAATTCTGAAACTATTTGAGTTAAATCATAAGACTGAATAAATGAGCAAATGTGTTGATGATGTTGGGAGACAGAATTTTCATTGTGGAAGAGGGTTTTACAAATATGGAGTAGAGGAAGGCAAGAAAAGAACCTGTGGGGATGAATTGAAATTGGGGAAATCAATGTGAACTCATGATTTCTAAAATATATGCATGCATGTGTAAGACAAACACACATAAAAGCAGGGAGAAGAGTAAAATAAACCCCCAAGGTATAAGTTAACATGCTCCAATATTCTGTGTATTTCCTGTAAACTGGCAGTTAGAGCTAGAGGCTTGATCAGACTATGGTTTGCCTTTTTTTGGTCAAGAATATGTTATACAGGTGGTGCTTTGTATTTCATATTGGATATCAGGAGCACATAATGTCTACTCCCTTTGCTTATTGTGATGTTAAGAATCACCAGTGGGTTCAGATGTTGTCATTTTGATCCACCCATTATGAAGTTCCCCATCAGTCTTTCTTCCTAATTGTTTTAGTGTTTATTGATGATCATTGTCCAGATTCAGTATTTCATTAGGGGTTGCAAAATAGTGAGATTCTACTTCCATTATGTCTCCTACATTTATTTGCTGGAATTCATCCAAAAAGAACTTTACTTTATTAATTACTGGTTATCCTGAAATACAGTTTGTACAAAAAAGACAGGATAAATGCTTGATATTTGCCTTTTAGTTACCCGTTTTTAGAATAATGAGTTGGTCCTAGCAACCTCCTAAAGTGCCTACTAGAGTTCTGTTTCCTTTTAGTGATATTGAGAGACACATTCTAGGTAATAAAGGTGATCACTGGTAGTAGGTTAGTCACTGTTTCTGTACTTTTTCAATGCACAGAGCTACGAAATTCAGAAATACGGATTTTTAGTAGAAAAATACAATACATCACCAGTTTATATTCATATATCTTTGTATATCTCTTATAGTAAAAATCTTGGTTACTAATGAAATTAACATACATACCCACATCTTTATGGTATATTAACCTAATGATCCATTTCTGTTGCTGTGTCAAAATAACAATAACAGTACTATTACTAATAGTATGTTTACTGAATACGGCTTAGGATTTCTTTGTAGCTCTCTTTGACCTTAGGATGTATACTAATAGAGTTGCAGAGTCAAATTACTATGTTTTAACATCACTTGAATAATTCTCTGTGTAGTTAAGCAACCAACCTGATACACAGTTGTTTCTTTGTTTCATCTAGTTATCAGTCTTTAAGGATTGCTAGTAAACATTTAATTTATTTTTACAATTTACAATTTATTTTTACAATTATGGAAATAATTTACAGGGTTCCAAAATCAAAACTATAGAACAAGATATAAACAGAGAACTCTAGCTTCTATCCCCATCCCCTCCATACCATCTCCTTCTCTTTCCTTAAGTAGAGTCTTTATTCATTTTTCATTTATTCTTCCTCCTTTTGAAAATATAAGAAAATATGTATTCTCCTTCCCTTTCCTGGAAAAAAGGTTGCATACATAATCTTTAGCACCTTACTTTTTCTCCTTAACAATAATCCTGGAAGCCACTCCATAGCTGTATATAGAATATCATACACAATATTCTGTACTTGCTTTTTTCATTCCAGTAAATCATTTTATAACATTACATAAAAATATTTCTTGTCACTTTTTACAGATACATAGCATTCCATTGTGTGGATATACACTTGTTTATTCAACCAGTCCTCTAAAAGTGCATTTGCTTTCAGGTTTTCTCTATTACAAATAATACTGCAATTAAACAGGCTGGTGGATACCTCATTTCTTATTCTTACCACATATGGTACAGGATAGAGTCCCAGAAATGGAAATGTTGGGTCAAAGGTAAACACATGTTCTGGTTAATTTTGCAGATATTGTTATGTTTCCCTCCATAAGGGTTATTTGAATGCTATGATATGAATGTCCCCTCCAAAACTCATGTTGAAATTTAATTGCCATTATGAAAGTATTAAGAGGTGAGACTGTCAAGAGATGATTAGGCCATGAGGGCTCTGCTCTCATGAATGGATTAATGCTGTTATCATGGGAGTGAGTTTCTGATAAAAGCGAATTCAGCCCCTTCTTGCCCTCGCTTGCTCTCACCCTCTCTTCCCTTCCCACCTTCCACCATGGGATGATGCAACAAGAAGACCCTCACCAGATGCTGGCACCTTGATAGTGGACTTCCTAGTCTCCAGAGTTGCAAGAAATAGATTTTCTTCCCTATAAATTACCCAGTCTGTGGTATTGTCATAGCAACACAAATCAGACTAAGACAACCATTTTCATTTCCTTCAGCAATGGGTGAATGCTCGTTTCCCTACAGTTTGCCATCAGAACAAGTTGTCAAACTTTTGGAGTTTTATCAATCTGAGATGAAACATGTTATCTCATTGGAATTTTAATTTGTATTTCTCTTATAAATAATATTGAGCATATGTTCATATTTAAGGGTCATTTGCATTTCCTTTTCTGTGAACTATCTAGTCACATATCTTACTCAATTTTTATAAGGTCATTGGTCTTTTTCTTCTCTATCTTATATAGGGGCGGTAGCCCTTTGCTAATGATATAACTTGCAAATATTGTTTCCAGTTTGTCTTTTTTTGTTACTTTGCTTATCACATTTTCTGGAATAAAAAAGTGAAACACAGGTGACAACACATACACAGACCAATAGTTTACAATCTGCACAACACTGAAATGACTGGTTACATACATAGTTAGAAGTTCACAGTCATTATTTCAAAGTGTGATCTGATATTTCAGCTCATTCCTAAGAAATGGTTTACAAAGAGATGAATGACAAAGAGATAGAAAAGATTTGAATAAAAAATTTAAAAGGATGCAAACCATGTCTTATGAAATCTATAATAGTTTGAGATAAACTCTGAGTATACTCATAATAAATATCCTGAAAATGATTACTTTTATTGGTGAAATGTTAACTTTATGATTCCAAATTCTGAAAGACTTTGAATATTTATACACAGGCTGAATTTAAAATACTTTGAGAAATACAGTGCAATACCTGATACATATTAAGTACTGAAAATTTATTTGTTGATGAAATGAATGAATGAATGAATGACCCATTAAAATTGGAATGGCAAACAAGTGGATTCTGATAGATTATATAAAATGTTTCAAGAGGCCTGGTTAACACTGATGACATAGTTTAAGCAAGGATAATGGAAGAATAAAACAACCTTTTAAATTAGTGAAGTTGATTTTAGTACTAGTGTTTCAATGATTTCACTTTTCTATAAGCAGGATCTGTTTTGATATCAAAGACTAGGATGAGAATGCTGGTGACTCATAAGTGGGTGAGATGACAACTATACTGAATGCCAGACTCAAGAATCAAGAGCACTTTGATAGGTTACATGATGAACACCATTCAATTCACCAAACATTGATTGTTAAGTACTACTAGACACTGGAAATAAAAAAGATGACTAAGACACTCTTCCATATTAAGATGCTCAGCATCTGTGGAGAAATCAAATGTGTAAACAAATAAATATCTTTCAGCGTAACAGGTGATGTAACAGTGGTTGAGTACACAAGGTACTGGAGGAACAAAAGAGGGAATGGTCAACTCTACCTAAGTAAGTCTAGGAAAGATCAAACATGGATACAATAAAACGTTGCATTTGGGTCCAAATACCACAACAATACCAATATAGGATGTAGTTTAAGCAGTAGTTAAGTATAAAGCAGACTCGGAGATCTTATTGGAAAAAATCTTCAGCATGAGTCAACTGTATTTGGTTGCCAAAACATCAATACTGACAGTCATGTTATGCTCTGGGTTCATCAGACTGACGTTGTATTCTGTTGTAACTACCTTATTTTTAAAGGGATTTAGATAAATGCATGCATATCTGGTGAAAAATATCAGGATAGGAAGCAGACTTGAAAACATATGAGCAACGGATGAAGGAATAGATAGTACTAAAACTGGAGAAATTTTTTTCATTTGGCCAGAACAATAGATAGTACTAAAACTGGAGAAATTTTTTTCATTTGGCCAGAACAATTCTTTTTTTTTTTCCCGAGTCAGGGTCTTGCTCTCTTACCCAGGGTCAGGGTCTTGCTCTCTTACCCAGGCTGGAGGGTAGTGGCATCACCAGAGCTCACTATAGCCTCAAACTCCTGGCCTCAAGTGATCCTCCCACCTCAGCCTCCCAAAGTGCTGAAATTACAAGTGTGAGCCATAGAGCCCAGACAGAATGATTCTTTTGTTAATACATGTGCCAGATCATGTCACTCCTTTCCTCAAACCCTTCTGATGACTCCTCATCTCATTCAGAGTGAAAAAGTATTCTTAATAATGACCTCTAAGGCCCTACAGGATCTGGCCACCATTCATTCTCTTTTCTCATCCCCTATAGCTCTTGCTCATTCATTATAAGTCTAATTTATACTAACCTTCTTGTTATTTTGCAAACATTCCAGGTGTTCTCCCATATTAAGGCCTTTATTCTGACTGTTCTTTCAGTCAGGAATGAATGCTCTTCCCTCAGATATTCACATGGCTAACTCCTCACCTCCTTCAAACCTTGCTTCAAGTGTCACCATCTCAATGAAGGGTATTTTGATTGTCTTATTTAAAATTACCACCTGTCCTCCCTGGCAACCCCTCCTTGGCTCTCTTGATCCACCTTACTTTGGCATTTTGATTATAATTCTGTTATCATATTTGTAAATGATCATTTGGGCCTAGTAAAAGCTTAATAGCTAAAGGAGGTACTAAGAGCCCTATGATTGGTCACAGGGAAAATGCTGTGCACAGGGGCCAACAATATTCACACTATAGGAATTATAAGCCTCCTGATTCCCCCTCACCCTTTTTTGAACAGTAAAATATGAGCAGGAAAACAAGAAGGAGAAGAAAGTATATGAAAAAATATGGTCCTATGACATAAGAAGGTAATTAGAAAACTAATGCTCAAATTTCCTTTGGAATTAATATTATATACAAAATTAATTTTTAAAAGGTTAAATGAAAGTAAACAGATCCGAAGTTCCTTTTTATCAGCTGCAAAAATATTCGCTGGCCCTGTGCCCAGGGTTTAAAAGACATCAGCATGAGTCTAATGAAAAACAAGCTGTAGGTCTCAGGAAAATTCAATATATACTTTTTTTTTCCTTTTGGTTTTTGATTGGTTTCCATGGGAATCTAGGCTTGTGGGATCTCTGAATCTATTCATGGAAAGCAGATGCTTGTATTTTCATGACTTGGTAAAAGTGGGGCTCAGTAATAGATAAAGATGATTAGAAAATAAATATGATTGTAAGAACCATGATCACATTTAAAACAAAATTCTACAAGCCACATGGTTTTTAAAATACAATCTTCAAGTCTGCTCTACTATATTTGAGAGGTATGACAACATAAAAAAAACTTGGATTTAAAGAAAGAAGCTTTGGGTTCAAATCCTGAACTTGGCCGATAAGAAAGAAACCCTTAGGTACCTCTTTGGAGGTTTGTCAGGGAAGATGGATTTGGGAATTACTCTCGGCCAGAAGAACTAGAAGTCTAAAAAAGTGAGCTTCAGGAAAGTATGTAAGTTCTCTTTCAGTGGAGCAGTACCAAGAGCACTGAGATGAGAATCAGAAAATGAGAATAATCCCTGACTCTGCAAGTGACAAAGTGACCTTAGAGAACTTGATCAAACTGTACCTCAGTTTATTTATATAGAAAACAGATAATATACAACTATTCTAACGCTGTGAAGCTAAATCAAGTTATTTTAATACTAGAACTATGTTATAAAAATTCAAAGTAGAGACTTTAATCAAGATGTATTGATACGTTGTTCCTTGTGATCATAAATTTTATCCATGCAAGTAGAAGTACATCAACAATAAAGTGTAATAGACCGGTTTTGATTTCAATTCTTGGAAAAGCAGACCATTCTGGTTTTGATCGGAACACTAATTTGAATGTAACATCCTAGAAATTTGAAAGCAGCTTCTAAACTGGGAAATGAGAGGACAGGTTTAGAGACAGTTTCTAAATACGTGGAAGAGGACAAATGATGCTGGTTTGGAAACCCCACAAGTTGGAATGTAAGAAAGCAAAGACTCTTTAGAATAGGACTTTCTCGCTGCCTGGAAAAAGCAGCCTAGGTAGGATTGAAGTCAAATGGGAAAACTGCAAGAGTTGTCTAACATTGCCCATCTCAAGCCAGAGATTTCTTGAGAGATCATTAACATTCCAGAAAACAAGGGTTTCTTTCATATGCTAAGACTCTCTTACATTTCTAAGTAATTGTGGGCATCACAAATGTCTTTTGATGCCTTCTTTTAGAAGCACAACAATAGCCAAAACCTCATGAAATATCACTAAATGCTTACTCTTTGCATACCCATTGGCTATACAGTTTGTGGTAGAGTGGACATTTATTAAATTGTTTTAAAATGGACAAATAAACAGATACAGCCACAGAGAATCCTAGTAGTTCCCACTGAAAGTGTTTAATTTACTAAAGCAAAAGGTGTGAGTAATGGAACAAAGCAAAATTGTTTTGCTACAATGAACATGTCTTACCTATATAACAAAAAGTTCAAGAAGAAAATGACAATATTTAATATATGGCAGTCTATTACGATTATATTAAGATTGTGGGAGCCCAAGAAACTCTATAGACATTTTTTATTTGTTTGTTTTTTTAGAGACAGGGTCTCACTGTGTCGCCCAGGCTGGAATGCACTGGCACAATCATAGGTCACTGCAGCCTCAACTCCTGGTCTTAAGCAATCCTCCTGACTCAGCTTCCTGAGTGGCTAGGACTATAGGCATGTGCCACCAAGCCTAGCTAATTTTTTAAAAGATTTTTTGTTGAGACAGGGTCTTGCTATGTTGCCCAGGTTTGTCTCAAACTCCCGGCCTCAGCGATCCTCCTGCCTCAGCCTCCCATAGTGCTGGGATTACAAGCATGAGCAATAGTGCCTCGTCCCTATGACACTTTAACAATATCAACTCATGTACATAACAGAGTCAAATCCCAGAGCTAAGATGTTTTCATGTATATGTTACACCATGTAAGTCACCAAGATAACAAATGACTTTTCTTGACATGGATCGGATGGATATCTGTTGGTTTTATAGAAAGGCTGAAGATTGAGAATGTATAAAAAATGGAGGCTATTTATAATATATATTCTCCATCTAAATATTTTTGAAGCTTTAAAGAACAGCTGTAATTGAAATCTTTCCATTTTAATGTGCTAAACATAAAATCTTATTCTTGTAACCCCTGTTCTCCTGTGCTAATATTTTACTTATGCTTCAGCTGTTTAAATGTTGCTGCAGTTTAATTACTTGTCTTTGCGCTAGAGTAATTTGTCTGCTATTTGTTGCCTATGGCGTTACATCTTTTGTAAACTTACACTTACCTTATATCTATCTTTTTCCCTTGGAATTTTCTGCCATTTCCCAGTTTTGCTTGAACATGCCTATTTCTTTTAACCTTTTGCTGCCCTAATTTTTAAAATAATTCATTTTTACTTAAAAATTTTTGCATAAAATAAATTCATATGGTTCAAAAATAAAAATAATATAAAAAGGTACAGAGTAAAAGTTTTCTCCCACCTCTGTTCCTATCTGACTCTTTCCATCCTCTACCCTCACCCTGGGTAAATACTTCTATTAGTTTCCTATGTCTTTGGAAAGTTTTTATAATCATAACCTTTTTTGGTGTTCTGTTTTTAAAGTCTTTTTTCTTTTTCTCTGCAACTTGCAGTCTTAATTTTACATATAGTCTTATTTTTTAACGCATCTGTTATTCACTTAACAATACCTCTTGGAGATATTTTCATTTTAACAGCTAGACAGAGGTGTCATTCTTTTTACAGTTCCACAGTTTTCTATTGTATAAATGTACTATATTTTTTAAAACTAGATTCTTTTTGATGGGCATCCGGGTTGCTTCGAAACTTGTTTTTGTAAATATTCCTGCCATAAATAATCTTCTACATACATCATTTCTTACTTGTGCAGGTTTATCTTTAGGATAAATTACCAGAAATGGGATTGCTAGGTCAAAGGGCATATGCCTTTGCAATTTAGATAGCTATCCCAGCAGCAAGGTATGAAAGTACTTACTTATCCATAGCTTCGCCAACACAAGGAGGTGACAGGTGGAAAAAAGTATCTTAGTATAGTTTTAATTTATATTTCTTTTATAAGCAGATTTGAACATATTTTCATATGCTTGAGGGTCATTTGAATTTCTTTTAATGAGAATTGTTTGCTGATTTTTCTCTCAGTTGCTTATCTTTCTTGTCAATTCCAAGGAACAATTTATACCGGCCCTTTGTTGTAAGTTAAAATATATTTTCCAGGTTGTCTTTGACTTTATGTTTGTGGTTCAAGAAAGTCACTTTACAGAGGAGACAACTAAGCATATAGAGGTTGTATTTTGCTTACAGTTAATACAACTAGTTAGTGGGAGAGCTAGGACTAGAATTCAGAGTTAACAAGTGATTAGAAAGAAGAGATAAAGGAGAAAGAAGTGAAAGATAACTCATTCAATATATTAACTTAACAAAGCCATTCAACCAATATATATGTAGCACCTACTATGTGCTATGCAGGTTTCAAACCTGAGTGATTAAGAGAATATAATACCATAAATTGATAAAGGACAATCAGATGGAGTAACTGAAAACAGGTACTCAAACAAGTACATGTGCATGCATGTTCACAGCCATTAATATTCACAACAACCAAAAGGTGGAAACAACCCAAATGTCCATGGATGAACAGATAAACAAATCGTGCTATATACATACAATAGCAAATATTATTCATCCGTAAAAAGAAATGAAGTACTGATACACATGACAACCTGGATGAACCCAAAAACATTATGCTAAGTGAAAGAAGCCAGACACGAGGTTATATATGATTCCATTCACATGAAATATCTATAATAGATAAATCTATGATTTATTATAGATAAATCCATGATTCCATTTACATGAAATATCTATAATAGATAAATCCATAGACACCAAATGCATCTTGGTGGCTGCCAGGGCTGGGGAAAGAGGGCAATGGGGAGAAACTATTTAATGGGTAAGAGGCTTTACTTTAGAGTGATGGAAATGCTTTGGAACTAGATAGAGGTAATGGTTGCACAACATTATGAATGTACCAAATTTCCCTGAACTGTTCCCTTTAAAATGGTTTATTTTATAGGAATTTCACCTCAATAATTATTTTTAGAAATCAGATGAAGGTACCTGCTGCAGGCAAAAAGGAAAGGTCTTGTTTCAGATATGTTGAAATTGAGATTTTGGGAAGAAATCCAGATAGAGATTTTTAGAAGATAGCTGGAAATATAAGTCTGGAATTAGGGGAAAAGGTTAGGAGTAGAGACAAAGATTTGACAGAAAATAGCTGAAAGTTATGGAAGTCTATGAGAATTGAGAAAGGTAGAATATAAAGAGATTTTTATCTTTGGCAGAACTTCTGGGAATTAAAGAAGAGGAGTCAATAAAGAAAACAAATGAACTATCAGAGAAGTAGGAGAAAAATAAATTACTGCAGTATCATTGGAGTTAAGAGAAAATTCTAAAAGAACAAGCAGTCAATATATCAATGAAGCAGAAGAGAAAGAAAGTGTAAGAACTGAGAAAAGAGTAAGGCCAGGTAAATTAGGTCACATTGTGCTTCATTAAAAATAACAACAACAAACCCCAGACAAATGAGTCATGTTCCGTACCCTATAAATATAAAACAAAGTACAAAATATATTTGTAAAAGATGTTTCTCCCTACATATTTTTGTTTGTCTTGATTTCATTAAATAAGGTTTAGACAAGGAAAAATATCAGTAAAAAATAATTTGAAAACAAAAGCCAAAATCACAAGCCAAGCTCAATGGCTCGTGCCTGTAATCCCAGCTACTCCAGAGGCTGAGACAGGAGGATCACTTGAGTCCAGGAGTTTGAGGCTACAGTGAGTTTATGATTGTGCCACTGTACTTCAGCCTGGACGACAGAGCAAGACCCTGTCTCTAAAAAACAACAAAAGCTAAAATCAATAAAACTCCAGGGTTAGAGCCTCTTTATCAAACGTATCTCATTAGGATCTAAGCATATATGTATCTTTTTTGATTTAAAAAAAGATAGATTTGTTTAGGCAAATAACAGATCCAGAGAGGGTAAGAGCTGGGTATAGAAATACTAATGGCTAAAGTGTATGATAATGGTTCTTCAACTCAAATCTAATATTTTAAATAATAATAAAAAAATAAGAAGTTATTCTGAAGGTTCAATGTATAAGGAGTTGTATATATTAAAAAAAGAAAGTTAAAGTCACTAGATGGGCCAAACCTACTTGTTATTCCCAATTAAAGTTACTTATAAATAAAGTACTTTATCCATATATATTATCAGGATGGCTCTCAGTCTTTTAAAGTTTAACTGTTTTTTGAAGTTAAAAAACAGCAAAAAACCCCACAGAACCCCTCCAAACCTTAACATTAACATGTTTAATTTTAGTATTTGTTGGTTGATTGAATAAATATAAGAATTAAATTCAATTACAATTTTTGTTGTTGTTGGTGTTGTTTTTTGAGACAGAGTCTTACTCTGTTGCCCAGGCTACAGTGCCCTGGCATCAGTCTAGCTCACAGCAACTTCAAACTCCTGGGCTCAAGTGAGCCTCCTGCCTCAGCCTCCTGAGTAGCTGGGACTATAAGCATGTGCCGCCATACCCAGCTAATTTTTTTCTATTTTTAGTAGAGACAGGGTCTTACTCTTGCTCAGGCTGGTCTCCAAGTCTTGAGCTTAAGTGATCCTTCCACCTCAGCCTCTCAGAATGCTAGGATTATAGGCATGAGCCACCGTGCCTGGCCTTCAATTACAATTTTAAATGAAATACTATTTTAACGATCACATCAACTTCTAGATACAACTGGAAAAAGTACCTATAACTGCAAGACATTATTTATATAGTTTTCAGATGTTTCACATCCACATATATATGTAGGCACTATGCATAACTTATCTGCCTTCCAGGGTCTCTGGCACACATATTAACCAGTATTTCAATGTTTTTTAATATTTTACAATCCTATGAAGTAGATAGGTTAGTAATATTATCCCCATTCTACAGAAGCTTAGAGAGTTAAACTACCTGTTTAAAGTCAAAAGCTAGTGAATGATGTTTAGTGGTACCAGATGTCCTTGAATTATGACTAGAATATAGATAACTTCGGATACAATTTCTTTTTGATTATGCCATATTGACTCTGCAGAACACTAAAAATTAATAGGTCCTTGTCATCCAGTGAAAAACAAGTTATCATTAAACACCAGCTTTCTCACTTCCTCTGTTCCTGTAGCTCAAGTTTGAGGGTTTAATGGAGCTAAGGGTGTTGGGGTCTGGGAGATGTGAGAGGGGCAGCAATGGTCGCCTGTATCACTGAGGTTTTTGTCATCTTTCTTGGCAGAGACTAAGATTTGACAAGAATGCACTTTCCTATCCAATTTCCCCTGCTTGAAGACCAAAACATCTCTGTCTATTGTTTTTTGAAAATAAAACTTAGAGCTTCTTGTTTTCTCATCTGTAAAATGAGAATAATTTCCAAGGGCCCTTCCAGTTTTCATATTTTATAATTGTAATGATATTCAGATACATTCTAAATTCATGTCATACTCATTTATTGAATAAACATTCCTACTGTCTACGCCTAAACTTTCCAACTGTCCTTTATGTTCCCACTTCCCAGGGATCCCTGGGAAGGGATCATTCTTTCTCCTAAATTTTTGGTGTCTCCTTTTCTCAACATTTAAGCATGTTAAAATATCTCTCATTTAACTGTTAGATTGCAAGACACTTAAAAGATTCACCAAACAAATGCAATGTGTAGACCTTGTTTAGGTCTGGATTCAAATAAATCAACTGTAAATAAAAAAAGGTTAAGACATACTCAGGAAAATTTGAACACTGATTAGATATTTAATAATATTATGGAATTATTGTTAATTTCTTTTTGGTAAACGGTACTGTGGGGATGTAAAAATATATACACTGAATACATACTGAAATATTTAGGGATGAAATGATAGGACATAAAATAGTCCAGTTGGAATGTATAGATGAAACAAGTTTATGGATTAATAATTATTGAAGCTGAGTGATGGTTATACTAGGTAAGGTTCACGGTATTATTATTTATTAAAATTTTCCCCACTCACAATCTCTCCACTTAGAACTTTTCCTGATCAATACTCCATGATTCTGTTACTCATTCTCATCTTAAAAGGGTAATATATATTTACTGTCTCCATATCCTTGCTTTCTGGTTACTCAACAGTGGTATCTACATAGCTTCTGTGTCCACTAATACCATTGCTCTTGCTAAGGTCATTTTGTAATTGAAAACTCCAATGGAAGCTTTTCAATTCTTATCATATTTATATTCATTCATTCAACAAATTTTTACTGAGTCATTTAGTGTAAAAACTATTCAAATGTTAGCATAATTAAAAAGATGAAACAGAAATAGTTCCTCTTTCACTTAACACTTATCCCTTTGGCTCCATAACACCACTCTATCTAGTTCTTCTATTTTTTATTGTCTCCATTGTAAGTTTATATTCCTTAAATAAATCTTAAATGTTGGTGTTTCCTGTTTCTGATCCACTTTCCATCTATATACCACACATGGAAACTTCACCTATTCCTATGGCTTCTATATGTGCTGATAACTCCAGCCCAAACCTCACTTTGGAGATCCAAACTAGTATATCAAAACTCATGCTAGTCATTACCAACAAGATGTCTCAAAGGGGCCTAAAATTCAGTTTGTTCCCAACTGAACTCAATAACTTCCTCTCAAAATTGTTGCCTGACTAGTATATCCTACCTCTGTGAGTAATGTGATCAAAAGCTAGAAATGTTAGTCAAAAGAGTCATTAGTCTAAGAGGTTAGATACCTAGAGGGTATGAAGCCAATGACAATGAAAATGGGGAAAACAGACAAAAGCAAATGTTACAAACAGAATAGAGCAGTGATTCTCAAAGGGTTTTGCCTGCATCATCATCATCATATGTGAACTTGTTAGATAAGCAAATTCTCTGGCCCCACACTAGCCCTACTAAATTAAAAATGCTGCTGGTGCAGCCCAGAAATTTATGTTTTAACAAGTCCTTCAGGTGATTCTGATACATGCTCAAGTTTGAGAACCCCTGGATTAGAGCACAGACATAGACTTTCATACAGCTCCTGAGGCGAAGGTTGGGGAAATGTGACCTGAGAGCTTCAGATGGCCAAGAACCATTCTTGACTCCATCCTCCATTATCCTCCCTTCAAATAATGATTACCAAGTTCTGGACATTTTATCATTTTTTATAATAATTTTTTATTGAGCTATAATGTATATGCAGTAAAGTGCATAAATCTTAAGTATACAGACTGATAAATTTTTATGTAACCAACACACAGATCAAAATATAGAACATTTTCAGTACTCCCAAAAGCTTCCTACATCTCTTCTCAGTCATTACTCATCCCTTAGGTAACACGATTGAATCACCATAGACTAGTTTTGCCTGTTCTTGAAATTCATATAAATAGCATATAGATTTTTAAAAAGTGTCTGACTTCTTTCACTCAACATAATGTTTATGAAATTCACTCATGTGGTTGAATGTATCTGCAGTTCATTCTTTCTAATTGTGTAGCATTCCATTGTAGGAATACACCACAATTTATTTACCCATTTGCCTGTTGATGGGTATTTGGGTTGTTTGTGCTATTAAGAATGTTTGCTATTATAAATAAAGCCATCATGTACACTCTAATAGATATATAGATATATAAAGCATATATAAAGCATGTCTTTTGGTGGAGACAGGCATTTATTTCTCTTAGGTATTACCAGGGTTGGCGGCGTCAATTGAGGTGATGTGTGTGTATGAGTGTGTGTGTGTGTGTATGTTTAGCTTTAGCAGATACAGTCAGTTCTCCAGAGTGGGTGTTCCAATTTATATTCTCACCAAAAATGTTGGAGAGTTCCAGTTGTCCCATATCCTCACTATCAATTTGTATTGATTACCATACTTACTCATTTTAGACATCCAACTGATTGTGTAGTGGTATCTCACTGAAGTTTTAATTTGCATTTCTATAATTAGTAATGATATCATGTACCTTTTCATGTGTCTTTTGAGCATCTGGATATAATCTTTTGTGAATTAGGGCTATATGTTTCAACATGAATAAATCTCAAAAACATAATGTTAAGTCAAAAAAGCAAATTGAGTAATGACAAATGTAATATAATGCCATTTATTTAAAGATTTTATGCATGCAAAATAATATTATCTCTCTATATATGTGTATGTCTGTGTGTGTATATACATATAAATATATACATATTTATATATTAAAGTAAAGGTAGAAAAATATGCATAGGAATTGAAGCCACCAAAATCAAGACAGACTGAGGGGAAAGGGAAAAAGGGAAATGGGATTTTGGAAGATAAATAGATTTCAAGTGCATCTATAGTTTTTTTCATTTAAAAAATCTGAAGCAAAAATAAGAATATTCAGTTTTATCTTCTCTAGGTATTAACCAACTGAATGTTTTTTATATTCTCCCTTATCTCTAAGCTTAAAATAATTAAAAAATAAGATAAGGAACGTTTCAGGCACATGCAAAGAGAATAATGAATACAGTGATTTAGGAGAAAAGAATCGGAAGAAGTAGAGTTTTCCTCATTGAATGACAAATCAATCATATAGGATCCTAGAGTGCCTTTCTATCTCTGACATCTACTGATCCCTAAACAGTAATTTGATATTTCCACCCATATTGTAGTATGACTAATAGCAATAATATTGATAACATATTCCTTGAGAGTATACTTCGACAAACAAATGCTTTATATATATACGTGTGTATATATCTTGGGATTCATCATCATTCCTATATAGAAAATAGGGAGAAGTATTATCCCATTTCATAGATGACGAAATTAAGATACACAAGAGTGTTATTTGTCAAGAAATTAAGCTCACAGAAAGTCTTGTAAAATCCTTGCTTACAAAATTGTAAAGGGGGGAGTGGATAATGAAAAGAAATAAATATAACTATTAATTTAAACTTCAACAGTTTTGAAGTCTATACCCTTCATAATAAATTTATCTGATAATCACATCACTGATTCATCCATTCATGTATTCATTAAACAAATACTGTTTTAATGAAGTGGCAGGAGCTGTGCTAGGACTGTAACTATAAAATCAAGTAAGACATGGCCTCTGCCCTTGAATAGTTTTACTGGGGGTAAAACTAGAGATATAGATAAATAAAATCTCCAATAAACTGTGGTAATGAGTTATGGTAGAGGTATATATGTACTGAGGAGGAATATAGTAACAGAGAGTTGAAGGGGACTGAGGAGTGGATTGTTTGGTGTGTTCGTGTGTGCATGTGCAAAATAAGGAAACCTAATAGTGTTAGTTAGTATAAGTTTTCCTGAAAAGTTTCAGAGGTATTTTATCCTTCTCCGTTACTTTTTGTAAGCCATTAACATGGAAACAGCATATCTGGAAAACTGAAAATTAATATTCAGTTTTCATAGATTGAGAATTGTTTGTGGATTTAAAAAAAAATTCACAGTGTAGCCATAAAAAAAAATTCAGCACAGTATAGCCATAACCCAAAGGTTCTTTAATTTTTGTGTTTAAGATGATATAATTTTTCAAAGTGGATAGTCTTAATCTTCTTGAAGCCAAATGAATAACCTCCTGGAAGATTAAAAATGCATAATGATTACACTTAGAAATATTTCTAAAGCTTTTTTATCCTTACTAACAAATAAATGTATCCGTAGAAGTCAGAGAAATAGTAGCCTCCCTGGAGCAAAACATTTCTAACAATGAGATATCTTTTGTGAGGAGCCCAGAAAAGGTATGACTGATTGCTTTCTTGGATTAAACTGAGGATACTAAATGAAAAACAAATTAGGTGCAGATGTTCATTATATTGAGATTAATTTTATTCTCATGGGTATCATTTCTTCAGCTGCTTGGACAAACAACAATTTGTTTTCAGAGAAGTGAGTATGTGTCAAAATAACTAAGCCAAGCAGCACAGTTCAATAAGTTTTTCCACAAACTGGATAAATGTTTCTAATAAACAAAAGGTCTAGAATTTGTAATAATAACAACTTTCTATATAAGTAACATAAAATTCATTCAACCAAGACATGTCAGATACTGTGCTAGATTCGGAGGGATTCAAAAATAAATAAAACAAAATTCTTGCCTGGATCCAATCTAGTGGAAAAGAGACAAGTAAGCAATAATTATAATACAAAGCAACGGGGCTCTAGCAGAGATAGGAACAAAATGCTGAGGGAATATGAGTTTTTCCTGCTAATAAACCTAAGAAAAGATAACACAGGATAGTTCACTATCACACAAAAAAAACTTCAAAACATAACAAATAACATACAAGAGTGGTCGATCTTCTCAGGTCAATCATAACAATTACTATTTACATAGTATAGCTGTTGATATTTTATAAAACATTTATATATTGTAAGGCAAATGAGCCAGCTTTAATTATCATTTCATGTCCTCACCCATGATCTTTGTAAGCAACTTAATAGCAATAATCATCTCTTTCATCTTTGTATTCCAAGGTCTAACACAGTACCTTTTACATAATAGTTTTAATATGTTGAAGGAATGAATGCATGCACATATATTTAATACAGGAATGTTGATTATCACATAAATAACACACATCTACATTCACAGATACCAGAATTAAGTGGGATAGACAATACTTGAAAAGAATATTTAATATCTAATATATCAGAAAGGTTCACTAAACAAAGGGAAACGAAGTTTAATCAGGAAACATACTGATCTATAGCAGACATACGTGATTCATTTTTCATATTCTCTCTAGTTGTATAATCATGACCACATAGTAGAAATTTGGCAAATGCTTGCTGAATGAACATTTCTACCTCCACAATATATCTCCTGGATCCAACTCTTTCCCTTTATTGACCTGAATTATGTTAGCTTTCTATGTACCACCACTCTCTACCTCTTCCAAAGTAGCTTTGGTTGCCATATTAGTCCCCCTAAATACTTTGATCAGGTAACTTTTATTTTCAAATTTCCTAAATGGCTCCCTAGTATTCAGGATCTTCCATTTAAAAAAATGCACAGGGCACATGCAGTACAAAAGCCTGGCACTGGCACACAGCAGATACTAAATGGCTAAAACTTAATGAGCTATGTTGTGCTGCGAAAATTAGTTATCCACTTATTTTAAAATGAGAATGGATCCCTATACAAAAATCAGTTTGTTATATATTAAAAGACTTGAAGGTGAAAGAAAACATAGGATAATTTAAAAACAATCTCTGTTTAGCTCTTTCCTCTCCCAGCAGTTGTTTACTTCTGGGTTTCTTAAAGCTGAGCCCTATACAAGCATAGTTTAGGAATCTGCTACTGATTTGTGAGGAATTTGTACCCAGGTTTTTGGGTTCATTCTCTGCAATTCCCTCCTCTCTAGGATTTTGCCCTTCAGAGTCTAGCCATCCAGTATTTCCAAATTTTACCCTGGTTTCCTCAGCCTAGTAGCAACTGCTGCTTCCAGTTAGGGTTGTAATCTTTTTGCATTCCAATCTAGAAAATGCCTTCAAGGAAAAAGCCAAGATGAATCTGGTGCTCACATCACATGTTTCCCTTCTCTAAATGACTGCAGTCTCTTAGATCCTGCCGGTGTTATTGTTCTCAAAGTCTTCAACAGTGTAGTAGATGTTTATGGCAGGCGGGTTAGTCCAAAATAAGCTGTCATGGCCAGAACTGATGCCTGGCCATGAAAGTCTCTTATTGGTTTCTCATTTTTCAGATTCCTTCTTTTATATCTTTAAAGATTCCATCAGTGGTTATTTTATAGTGTGTCTCTAATGATGCCAAGATCTGATGCTTTTCATAGATTAAATCTGTTGTTTCTGCTGACTCTCATTCATGGTAGATTGCTTCCTTACGTGTTCGATGATCTTTCATTGTGAGATCATGTTTGGTTTATTTTAATATGTGGGAATCCTGGAAGTTTAAGGTGAAGATATTTTCTCTAAAGAGAATTTGTGTTGGTGTCTGCTCAGAGGCAGGATGTATTACAGACCTGGACATATCATTTCCAACTATTCTTTGAAAATTATTTCTAGATCATTCACCATCTTATTCCTTCTTGGTCTATACTATCTCTGATTTCTTAATAATGGTGCTTTGTATGAAGCATGAAACTAAACATAATACCCAGGTTTGATTGGACAGAGCAGAGTACTAAAGAATTGTTACCACACTTGTTCTAGAAATTCCACTAGTGCTAATATAGCCTAAAGACATGTTACTGCTTTTAGCAAGCATATAAAAACAAACAGCAATACAGAGGAAGGGGGGAAATGCATAATTATCAGATACTTGAAAGAACACGAAACTTGTTATTTATGAAATCAACTATGTAAATTCTGGCATTAAATCACAGTTCTGTTTATACTTTGACACGGTGAAAAAGCATAATTAAAAAATCAAAGTAGAAACAAAAAACAAAAGAACAATGCACTGCATCTTGTGAAGAGATTTACAGCTAACATGTATGGTTGTGCACTCTGCTTCTTTCAACCATTTTGGTCATATTATACCTCTGCAAAGATGTTATACTGTTGGATTATCAACTGAAATCCACATTTTTCCACATAATCTACTTGATGTTAAATTAGGTTCTCCAACCTACATTTTTGAAGCTGAGTTTTACACCTAAATCAATCATAATGAAAAATTTAAAGGATACCAAAGTCTTAATTTCGGGGCTATTCCCAATGTGAACTGTTTACTTTTTTATGATAACAAGTTAAATAGAGTTACCCCTCCTGAGTGAATAATTTTATCAGCTGACAAGCCTAAGTGAAAGGTTATAAATACCTGAGCATTAGTTAAAACTGAGATTGAAAATGGGGAGATTTTAAAAAAATTATTATAATGAAAAGCAAATTCAAGACAAGTAACTTTGGAAATAACCTGACAGACTTAATAGATAAGAGTGTATAACTAGCATATTCAGTAGTATATTTTAATGTCAGCCCCTTTTTATATATTCAACTAGTGAAAAGGTATTTTTCTAACCCTTCAATTAATCAGCTATATCTGGTTCACATTTTTTTAAAGGAAAATAACTCTAATAGTTTCTGCTGATTCTAACTCATTTTCATTGCTTTTTATTCCAAAAATATGGAAGTCTAAAATAACAAAAAGAAAAATGCCAGGCACTGGAAATATATTTTACAGACCAAAATTTTATGGAAGGAAAAATAGTTTTTAAGTGAATAAGTCTTCAAATAAATGTTGAAGCTTCCCATTTAATCTTTTTTTATGAGTCCGTGGAAAAATTGTCTTCCATGAAACTTAGGAACTGGGCTTCACAGCAGGAGGTGAGCAGCAGGAGGGCAAACACCCCATCGCTGGCATCGCAGCCTGAGCTCCACCTACCCCCTCAACCCTTGGAAAAATTTCTTCCATGAAACTGCTCCCTGGTGCCAAAAAGGTTGGGGACCGCTAATGTAACTAATAGCACACAAAATCCTACCTTTGAGGTAATTTTACTTCTCACCTTTTGAGCTGCAAGATGGAGAGCTGTTCTCTGGCTATGGTCAGTTTTATTAACATCTGCTCCTGCCTTCAGGAGAGCATCTGCACAATCCAATCTGTCAGCCAACACACAGTACATAAGTGGTGTTCTCCCAAATTGATCTTCTTTGTCTTTAAGAGCAGAGTTTCCTATAAGAAACAGATAGCGATATTTGATGTTGTTGTTACTAATGTAAGTAGAAACTACATTTACTAAATGTTTATTATCAAGCATTGTGCGAAATGCATTAAATATATTATCTCGTTTTTACTTACCCTATAAAGTAGATGTTATCATTTCATATATAGGAACCTGAGGTTCTGAGAAGTTAAGTGACCTGTCTACACTCATGCTGAAAGTAGGTGGAGCTAGAATGCAAACTGATTGATGACTTTAAAGGCCATAGTCATAATTATTATGTTATGCTGAGCTAACATTTAGGGATATGGACCTATTTATGTTCCTACCTCACTCCTTTCTTTTGTAACAAATACTTCAGTGCCAATTGTACACTAGGCATTATGGTATATTTTCATGAGTGATACAAAAGTGAATCATAGTTGGTTTCCCATTCTATGGTGGAGCAAATGCATAATATCCTGATCTTCCTGCTATTTACATCTAAAATCCCTGGGCAAAATAAATGAAAGGTGGAAAAGGGAAGGCAGACTAACTAGGGACTTTGGAACTTAAGGGACAACTTGGTAGTAAGTTCCCCGAAGGTTTTTTGTTTGTTTGTTTGTTTGCCTCCTATGTACAGTCAACCTGGGTGCTAAAGTAGCCCACAATCTGGAAACACCAAGGGGTACAGACACCAAATTCCCCAAGAGAAGCCTGCTCTCTCTAGTCAAAAGATTGGTAAGCAAGTAGCCCTGCAGAGTAAACTCTTTTGACAATACCTGCTCTCCTCAAAACACATATAACAAAGGAAACTGAGAATTGCACTATGGGTGGAATATTGCCCAGGTTCTAAATTGGCCTAGGTAGCAGAGAAATTGGGCAAACTGGAAGAGCCCTGTTAGAGCTCTGAAAACGAAGCTGACATTTGAACCACAGTCCACAAAATTGAAATAGAATGTTCATTCTAAACCTAAACAGATTGTCAATCTACTAAAACAGGGTATTTAAATAGGATCCAGAGGCTCAAAGCATAATACAGAAAGTGTCAAAGATATAATCCCAAATTACCACATAACCCAAGAGCCAGAAAAATATTAACTTAAACAAGAAAAGATAATCAACAGTCACCAACATTGTGATTACACAGATATTAAAATAATCTGATGGGAATTTTAAAGCAACTCTCATAAAAATTTTCCAACAACAATTTATGAACACCCTTGAAACAAATGGAAAAATACAATCTCAGCAAAGAGAGAATATAAAGATAAACCAAATAAAAACTTCAGAACAAATAAATATTTAATAAATAAGCAAATAACCAAATGAAATAACCAAAATAAAAACCTTGCTGAATAGGCTCAAGAGTAGAATGGAGATAACAGAGGAAAGAACCACTGAACTTGATGATAGACCAATAGAAATTATCCAATCTGAACAACAGAAAAGACAGAAACAAAAAGAATCAATAGAATCTCAGGGCCCTGTGGGACAGTAACAAAATATCTACCATTCATATCATCAGAATCCCAGAAAGAGAGCAAAGAGTGAAGGGCTGAAAACATAGTTGAAGGAACGCTGTCTGGAAATACCTCAAATTTGGTGAAAGACATAAACCTGCAGATTTAAGAAGCTGAGCAAAGCTCAAACAGAATAAACCCAAAGAAATCTATGCTGAATCAATCAAATCAAATTTCTGAAAACTAAAGGTAAAGGAAAAAACCATGAAAACAGCCAGAGAGAAACAACATATTGTCTACAGGGAAAGAATAATTTGAATGACAGTGCATTTCTCATCAGAAACTAAGGAGGCCAGAAGGTAGTGGCACAACATTTTTCAAGTGTTGCGGGGAGAAGGGGAAAGAACTATCAACACAGAATTCTGTATTCAGTAAAAATATCCTTTAGGCTATCTCAGAAGAAGGAAACCAACAGAATTTGAGGCCAGCAGATCAGCTCCAACAGCATTAGTAAAGAAAACTCTTCAAACAGAAAGATAATATTAATATCAAGTATTAGTGAGATATAGAGAAAACAAAAATCTGAAACATCAGGAATGAAGAAAGAGCAACTCAATGTAAATACCCAGGAATTATAATAGACTATTCTTACCTTCTTTAGTTTTTAAAATTATGTTTTGTTTTTTTTTTTATTTCAGCATATTATGGGGGTACAGATGTTTAGGTTACGTATGTTGCCCTTGCCCCCCCCTGTCAAGTCCAAGTTTCAAGTGTGTCCCTCCCTCGGATGGTGCGCGTTGCACTCTTTGTGTATGCATTATACCCGTCCCCTCCTCCCCCCCACCACTACTCGACATCCAATAGATACTATTCTTATATGTGCACTTATGTGTTGATCAGTTAATACCAATTTGATGGTGAGTACATGTGGTGCTTGTTTTTCCATTCTTGGGCTACTTCACTTA
>NW_012136969.1:2672315-2676176 GCF_000956105.1 Propithecus coquereli | reverse complement strand
GTGGTTAAAAGAATGAGCAAAGATATAACATGCAAATACTAATGAAAAGAAAGATGGATTAAGTATATCAATGTCTAATATGATAGACTTCAGAGCAAAGACAATTACTAGAAACAAATCGAGACACTGTACAATGCTAAAAAGGTCAATTCACCAAGAAAACATAAAAATCATAAATGTATATGTACCAAACCATAGAGCTTCAAAACACATGTAGCAAAAACTAGTAGAACTAAAGGAAAAAAACAGCTGAAAAACTCACAATTATGATTGGTAACTTCAACACCCCCCTCTCGATAACTGCTAGAACCACTAGAATGAAAATCAAGAAGGATACAGAAGAACTGAACATGACCATAAAGCAATGGAATCTAACTGATATTTATTGAACACTTCATCTAATAACAGCCAGATACACAGTCTTTTAAAACACCCATGGAATATTCACCAAAATAAACCATAACTGGGTCATAAAATGAACATTAACAAATTTAAAGAATTGAAATCATACTAAGCATTTTCTCTGACAATAATTAATTGAACTAGAAATCATTAACAGAAGGATAATGGGAAATCCTTAAATACTTCAATATAATCCATGAGTTAGAAAATCTCACGGAAAATTTAAACACATAAGTAAATGAATAAAAAAATTATTGCTATAAGGTTCTTACACTACACATAGGGAGGCTTAGAAGAAATATACAGCATTGTATACTTGTATTAGAATAGAATAATAGTTTTAAATCAATGATCTCTGCTTCTACCTTAGGACACCGAAAAAGAAGAACAAATTTAACCCAAAACAAGCTGAGGGAAGTACATAATAAAAGAACAGAGATAAATAAAATTAAAATCAGGAAAAAAGTAGAGACAATCAAGCTGAAAATTGCTTCTTGGAAAATAAAAGTGATACATTTTTACCAGATTGATCATTAAAAACAAAGCAGACACAAATTTCCAATATCAGGAATGAAAGAGGGGTCATCACTACAAAGCCTGTAGACATTAAAAGGAAAATAAGGGACTATCATAAACAATTTTATGGCCATAAATTCATAATTTAAAGGATATAGATAAATTCCTGGGAAGATATAATCTTTCAAAGTCATTTAAGACATAGATACCCTCAATTATACTTGTGGTAGGCAGAATTCTAAGATGGCATCTAAAATACCTACCCCCTCATATATATGCCTTGTATCATCCCTCCACTTGATTGTGGGCAGGACCTACGAATATGATAGGACTTCGCTGCCATGATTAGGTTCTGTTATGTGGCAAATATGAAGGGATTTTCTAGATATAATTAAGGTCTTTAATTATTTAACTTCAAGTTAATCATAAGAGAGCTTAGCTTAGGTCACTTTGGCCTAATCAGGTATGCCTTTCAAAAGAGGGTCTAAAAAGACAGAGATGGAAGAAGTTGGAGAGATTTGAAGCAGCTGAAACACTTTCCTGCTGGCCTTGGAGAAGTTAGCTGCCATGAGTTTTAAAGTTGTAAGAAAATTAGTTCTGCCAACATGAACTTGGGAGAGAATCGTGAGTTTCAGATGAGGCCTCAGCTCTGGCTGACACCTTGATTGCAGCCACGTGAGAGCAAAAGATCGAACTTGGTCCATGACCAGATTCCCAACCTATAGAAACTGTAAGGTAATAAATGTTTGTTGTTTTAAGCTAAGTTTGTGTTAATTTGTTATACAGCAATAGAAAATGAATATAGTATTCTATCTATTAAAGAAATTAAATACATAGTTAATCCTGACTACAAAGTACTAGTAAGAATAACATGTTAAAATATTCCAAGAAGCAATTTTTATAGAAATGAACATATGATTTTAAAATTGTTATGGAAAGGCAAAAGAAGTAGAAGAATAAAAAGTTTTTGAAAAAAAAGAACAAAGTTGGAGGATGCACACTGTATGATTCAAGACCTACTTGTAAAACTACTGTAATGAAGATAATGTGGTAGTGGCAAATGAATAGACACGTAGGTCAATATAATAGATTTGCGAGTATAGAAATAGCCTCACACGCATATTATCAATTGAGTTTGACGAAGGTGCAAAGGCAAACCACTGAATAGTCTTTTAAACAAATGGTGCTGGAATGAAATTTGACATTCATATGCAAAAACAAACACAAACCCCTCAACCTATATTTTGTACCTGTCTTATTTTGGGCTGCTATAAAAAAGTACCATAGCCTGGGTGGCTTATAAATAGTTCTGAAGGCTTGAAGTCTGAGATCAGGGTGCCCAGCATGTTTGGCTTCTTGTGAGGTCTCTCTTCTGGGTTGCAGACTCCAGACCCCTGGTATCCTCACGTGGTGGGACAAGAGGACTAGAGAGCTTTCTGTGCACTAATAAAGCCATTAATCCTCTTCTTTAGGCCTCTACCCTCAGACCTAAATTATCTCCCTAAGGCTTCACCTCCTAATATCATCTCATTGGGGGTTTGGATTTCAACATATGAATTTTGAGGGGAGAGAAACATTCAGTCCATAGTAGCACCATATATAAAAATTACCTCAAAATGGATCATAAACTAAAATGTAAAACCTATAACTACAGAAACTGTTGGAAGCAATTGAAGGTGAGAATCTTTGTGACTAACGGTAAAGATTTCTTAGATATGATACCAAAGAACAATCCACAAGAAAAATTAATAAATTGGATTTCATCCAAATTAAAAAATTGTGTTTGAAAAACACTGTTAAGAAAATAAAAAGACGAGACACAAACTGGGAGAAAATATTTGCAAAACACATATCTAATCGAGCCCTCTATTCCAGAATAAAGAACTCTTACAACTGAATAATAAAAACAGATAATGAAATTAAAAGATGGGCAAAAGGTTTGAATAGACATTTGAAATGTCTATTCAAATAAGCATATGAAAAGATGCTCAATATTATTAATACACAGGGAAATGTAAATTCAACCTACAATGTGATAACATTACACATCTATTAGAATGGCTAAAATGAAAACAAAAACCAAAAGCAAACCTCACAATATTAAACACCGATGAGAGTGTAGAACAACTAGAGCTCTCAGATATTGGCAGGAATGCAAAATGGTATAGTCACTGAAAAAAACTATTTGTCAGTTTCTTACCAAATTAAATTTACTCTTACTACATGGCTTAATAATCTCTTACCTAGGTGTTTACTCAGGAGAAATAAAAGCGTTAAAAGCTTATGTTCACACAAAACCTGTATGTGGATATTTATGGCAGCTTTATTCATGACTGCTAAAAACTGGAAACATCCCAATTGTCCTTCAACTGGAAAATGAGAAAACAAATTGTAGTATATCCACACAATGGAATATGGCTCACTAATGGAAAGGAATGAAATACTGATCCACTCAACAACATGGAAAAATCTCAAATGCCTTATGCCAAGTGAAAGAAAACAGTCACAAAGGGTACATATTGTGTGATTCATTTAGGTGACATTGTGGAAACTATAGAGACAAAAAACAGACCAGTGGTTACCAGGGGATAGACTGTGGGAGAGGAATTGGCTATAAAAGGACACGGGGCTGGGAGCTATGGCTCACGTCTGTAAACCTAGCAATTTGAGAGGCTGAGGCCAGGAGAATTGCTTGAGGCTAGGAGTTTAAGACCAGCCTGGGCAACACAGTGAGACTCTGTCTCTACCAAAAATAAAAAAATTAGCTAGGCACGGTGGTGCACACTGCAGTCCCAGTCACTTGGGAGGCTGAGGTAGGAGGCTCACTTGAGTTCAGGAATTTGAGGCTGCAGTAAGCAATGTAGATTGCAGATTTCTAGTATTCTTGTGCCACTGTACTCCAGCCTGGGTAATAGAGTAAGACCACGTCTTTAAAAAAAATTT
>NW_012136969.1:2670844-2672265 GCF_000956105.1 Propithecus coquereli | reverse complement strand
GTTGTTGCTGTGATTGCCTTTGGGGTCTTCTTCATAAATTCTTTGCCTAGGCCAATGTCTAGAAGAGTATTTCCAACATTTTCCTCTAGAATTCTAATAGTTTCATGAAAGATAAAATTATGTTTCAATGGTTGAAGGCAAAAATTGCAATGCTGTATGATGTGGTTCTCAATTTATATAGAGGTAATTTTTAAGATAACTATCAAAAAGAAGGGTAAAAGGACCTAAGTAGTGGTAAGGTCTCTATACCACACTTGAAGTGTTAAAATGTAGACTGTGATAATATAAGTATGCAAATTCTAATTACTAGAGCAATCTCACTCATACACATACATACACAGCAAAATAAAATTCCAGCAAAACAAACTATACAAATAAATTTATTTAGAATCACAATATATTAAATATAGCATGTTCTTACTTATAAGGAGGAATAAGCTATGGGTATGCATATTCATACAGAATGTCATAATGGACACTGGAAATTCAGAAGGGGGAAGGTGGGGGGGTAAGGGATAAAAAAATTACCTATTAGATATTAATACAATGTACACTATTCAGGTGATGGGTACACTAAAAGCCCAGACTTCACCACTATACAATTGGTCCATGTAATCAAAAACCATTTGTACCCACTAAATATACTGAAATAAATAAAAAAAGATAAATGAATTTTCTTGTATGCCACTGGGGGGAAAAACAAAATATAAGATACCACTTCACACACATTAGGATAAGACATATAATAACAAGTATTAATGAGAATATGGAGAAATCGATATGGAGAAACCCTCATATACTGCTGGTGGGAATCTACGATGGTGTAGCCATTTTACTGTTTCCTCAAAACATTAAACATAGAGAACCATTTAACCCACCAATTCTACTCCCAAGTATGTACCCAAAAGAAATGAGGACATATGTCCACACAAAAACTGGTGCACAAATGTGCATTGCAGTATTATGGATAATAGTCCAAAGTAGAATCAACACAAGTGTCCATATCCATAAAGTGTTCATCAACTGATGAATGGATAAACAAAATGTTGTATATTTCAACAATGGAATGTTATTCAACAAAAGGAATGAAGACCTTAGATATGCTACAATATAGATCAACCTTGAAAACATGCTAAGTGAAAGAAGCCAGTCAGAAACACTGTATATTGTATGATTCCATTTACATGAAATATCTGGCACAGGAATATCCATAGAAACAAAAACTAGATTAATGGTTGCCTAGCACCAAGGGCAGGGGCACAGATTCAAGAGGTCATAGCTATAGGGTTTCTTTGGCGAGTAATGAAATTGTTCTAAAATCATTTGTGCCCTTCTCCCTCCTCCTCCCTGCCCCCCCACGCATACACGAAAAGTGCAATGCGCACCACCCGAAGAATGGACATATTTGAAACTCGGACTTG
>NW_012136969.1:2663647-2666644 GCF_000956105.1 Propithecus coquereli | reverse complement strand
AAAAAAAGAACAGGGAAATTTTGGAGTATGATAGAACTGTTCTATACATCTTGATTGTGGTGGTGATTAAATGATTATATATTTGTCAAACTTAAATAACTATACTAAAATGGGTAAATTTTACTGTATTTATTGTATTATATGCCTCAATAAACTTTACTTAAAAACAACAACAAAAGAAGCCAAAGCTCCTGCCATGCTCTATAAGTGAAAAAATGTTGCCACTTTTGTCACAGAGAGAGATCAGGTATTTATACACTACTAGCTGAGGGTAATTACATACAGGTTGTGCATGAGGGAACACAGTTACTTCTAAGGAGTCTTGGCCTGAACTGTGCTAATGGGTGAAACAAACAGACAAAATGAAATGTTCTTTGGGGGAAATAGATATCCTATATATGCTTAATAGGTACAAAGTTACAGGTAGATAGGAGGACTATGTTTTGTTGTTCTACTGCACAGTGGGGTGACTATAGTTAATAATATTGTATTATGTATTTCAAAATAGCTAGAATTTTTAATGTTCTCACCACAAAGAAATGATTAGATATTTAAAGTGATGGATATGCTAAATAGCCTGATTTGATCATTACACAATATGTATGTATATCGTAACATCACACTGTACCCCACAAATATGCAAATTAGTATCTGTCAATTAAAATGAGATACAACTAAAAAAAAAAAAAAAAAAGAAATGCTAGATAAATGCTTGGGTTTTGTGCCTGAAACTAAGCTACTGTTTTAATTTTAAATACTTCAACATATATTTTAATTTTGGACAGACTGGGACCCAGAAAGACTTTATAGCTTCTCAGCAACTTACTTTGCTAATCCATGTATCCATGTGTACTTATATTGGTGATAAAGCAATAAAAGTCACTGCTCTTAAAATTAGAAAGAGCCTTACAAATATATTCAGGTTGTGTATAACTCCTAGAGGAGGCAGGTATTCTTTTTCAGAACCTTGGTTTTGAAGATGGAGGCAAACTTTGCATTGGCTTCAATGTATCTGAAAATAGAAGCCCTTGTGTGCAAGGCTTTTGAGTGGTACAACAGTGCTAGGTATTATTCTCTCAAAGGCTTCCAATACCTAATCCAGAAGATTCCAAAGATTCTATTACTACATTTATAGATAAGGACTCATTTAAGCCAAAACTCATTAACAGAACTAAAATGTAGTACAGGTAGAACATGTTCCTTTTATCGATTTGAGCCCTTCTGGATCAAAGCGATACTTACAGAGAATCTGCTATAATAAGGCTAGTCTCTAGTTGTCTCTCAAGATCAAAGGGCACTCTACTGGCATCTTATTTGTTAGTGTTAAGCAAAGATAGTAGTAGCTAATATTAGTAAGATGATAGTAATTCTTATTATAATTTCCCCCTAAAAAGGCATTCCTCCTTGGAAGCTCTAGTAAGGGAGAGGATTTAGGAACTGTGGTCACATGAATAAATGCTGAGAAATGGAGGCAATCATCATATCCTGGGATAATCCTAACTGATCAGGTTCCTCAGGGCCAAAGTGAAGTCAGCACCATGGCGTTAATACCTCCTAGGACATGGAACTTCAGGCCAATCGCTATCCTCTTCCAAGTCCGCTGCAAGTTACAGGGAAACTTCAAGACTTCTCTTCGATCCCTGACATAGTTTGTTTTTGTGTAACTGGTATTTGTATTTCCCTAAAGAGGAGACTTTATTCAGTTATATGACTACCATCCAATATGTTGTGCCTATAAGGTAAAATTTGTCTCTCTGAAGAAACTCAAAGCACATATCCTATAAATGATTAGAAAAAGCAGCATTCAGCCTCACGGAGGTCCCATCTTGAACAGCTTTCAGAGATCAGAGGCTTCATGGCTAGTTTCTGAGTAATTAGAGTACCATAAGGTTCTAGGCTTCCTGGCTGAAAGAGTAACTGGGAGAGGTCTGTGCCTTATCAATCTATCTACCCTACTTTCTTCCTTAGTTTCCTCAATTTTAATATTCAGCTTATACCTGTCCAGTCTACACCATAACTTATTTTGATGATCTAATAAAATGATGTATTGTCTGGAAGTATTTGGTAACTGCAACATGTACAAATGTAGGGCTTATGATGTAAACTGATATTCGCTGGACAGCAGTGGATTTAAATTTGCATTCCTGTCAGGAACAGTTAATATAGAGAGCAGCTGGCTAGTGTGCTGTGTTGTTTTAATTATTCTGGCAACTGTAGAGATAGTCTCTAATCCATGACCAATTGGTGCTTGCTTAACTGGGGCTGGCATTCTGCATGGGCTCTATCTGAATGCTCTGCCTGAACACAGCTCAGAAAGCTGAGCTGGAAAGCTGCTGCTCTATTGCATTCAGTTGTTTTAAGACTAGCAGAAGCAGAAGAGTCTATATGGTTAATGGGCTGGTATGTGCAGAAACCAGAGCTCCAACTCTAGCAGTTACAGGAAAGAACTGTCACTTGTAGTGACAGTTGTGCCAGTCTACACAATAGCTGCAGCACCACATTGCCCAATGCAAATAAAAAGAGCAGTCTCTACTTACATCTTATTTGCTTGTTCTAAAATGTTGCCTTTGAGTGGCATCAAAGATATATTTATTTCATCTGCTTTCATCCACATCTTACATCACACCATTCATATTGTCACAATCTTGGGAGGGCACTTTGTTGTCATTTAAAAAATATCTGCTTATTGTTATAGAGAGACAACATGGGAACAATGGAAAGAACATAGGATTCCTCAGCAAATAATTTGGTTTGCATCTTTGCTAGTTATTAGTATTAACTGTGCAACTAAATTTCTTAAGTTCAGAGTCTCAGTGTCCTAACATATAAAATGAGAATAATAATAGCAATATAATAAGGGATATTGTATATTGAGGGAACTTGAGATTTTATAAAATATTTTTGCAACTATTATAATTTTTGCAGGTAGATTAATATATCTTCACTCATTGATATTTTAAAATTATCATGGTAGTCCGATCTGCCACTAGACCTTGC